>NC_056726.1:1871354298-1871376798 GCF_019279795.1 Protopterus annectens | reverse complement strand
AGATAAAAATTGTTAGAGGTTATGGCCTGGTGACTATTAACTAATAAGCAACACAAGTTTTTGTAATCCCTTCAAAACTAACCATTACCTTAAAGTTTATACATTTATTTCTGACTGTTTTGGCTACTTGTTTTTGCAACCTAGACAGACTGAATCTGTAAAATAGTTTGACATATTCTAATGACATTTTTATGTAACACTTGGACAGAAATGCCATTGAAAGAAATATTCATATAGAAAATATCTTTATATTGTGTGTAGAATTACTATTATTGTTGCCACAACACATCTGCATTATATATTCTACTGCATTCTTGGGTCACTGCAGGAAAATAGCAATATTGGCAATATTTCCAGCCTTGTAAAATATAATGCAAATAAGTAAACATATAACAAGCTAAACAGATTTATAAATATATGACTCTTTATAAACAGTTATAGTCCTGGAACTGTGACGTGGATATTTATACTGAGCCGCATCTTAGAAACAGTCCATCTTTTACTGTAAAAAAACAAGAGTAAAATATAATCATTTACACTTCTGGATGTTGTGCTCAAAACATGACTCCAGCTTTAAAGTAAAAAAAAATATATATTCTTTATTAAGCTGTTTATCTGCTTATTTAGCTATCTAGCTATTTTTGATGCCATGCCAACTTAGTTTAGAAATATTCTGTCTTTATATTTTAACTCTTCTTAACAGAAGTGCTTGTGCAAATTAAACATTTTGAGGTTGCAGACTGGTACGTTGTTCATCTTTAAGTTCCATTTTATTAATGTACTTTCTCATCAAACATACCAATAGTGTTAAGTTAAAATTTAGAAACCCTGCACAACTCATTGGAGAAGTTTGAAAAAGTTAGTTGAGCATATCAAAGTAATTATGATAAGGGAAAACATGTAAAGTTGTAATCACACCAGCCACATTACAACAATACCCAAGACAGTCAAATGCCAGACTAAATAAAAATGTTTTGATGGATGCCTTCAAACACAGCAGTGAGGCAGACTTCTTCAGCTTCTGAAGCAGGAGGTTCCAGAAATGTATAATGCTGTAACGGAAATACTGAGTAACACCAGATTTAACGTACAGCCAAATAACTTCCATTTACACCAGAGAGAGAATACTGTAGTGCTAATAGATTGCAAAGACCCATGAGGCCTTTATAGGTAAGGGGCTAGGTTGTACAAAGTGAAATAAACTAACATGAGATCTTTCTAGGTGAATCTGTCCTAAACTGGGGATCACTACAGATGCCACATAATTAAAGTGATGTGTTGGTAACAGGAAGTAGCAGTAAGTAGCCATACTATGAGCCTCTGTAGCAGATACAGACAGCCATGTAAGGCAAGACTCAAGACACATACAATCACTAAAAGGTTTTGAGTTATATCAGATGTTTTATTCAGATTTATTTGGATTATGCTCAGAGTTATAGCAGATGCTCAGAAAAAAAAGCATGTTGATTTAACTACAGCTGACATCTAGAATCTAAGAGACAGTTTTTCCTTATAACACACAGATCTTTAAACTTGCTTACAAAGACCAGTCTAGCCCCCAATAAATAATATTCAGATTTAATCAGAAAAAATGTATTCCTTAAATGTTTTATAACTATGTCTACATAAAAATGAGCTTCAGGTAATTACAATTTATCTAATTTTGACTGAGATATGGAGAAATATAACTGCATATCATTGTGTACAGCATCAATAATGAATAGTTCTCCCTTAGATGAGTTGTACCATTGGAGTTGCATAACTGGAGAAAAATAAAATGACTCAAGATAGACATCAGAGTTAGAAATGTAGACACGTAAAGACTATGTCCCTCACACAATCCTCTGAGTACATTCTAAAATGTAGACGGTAAACTAGATCCATAATTATTCAGTACTACAGATTCCAGAACAAGTCTAAAGATGGTTGGTTCATAGGTTCAGGTTACTACACTAGCAGCCCTAGACCTTTTACAAGTCTAGCCAAGAGTAAAGTGGCAGGGCTTTCAGCCTGTCCATCATGTAGGTCATGGTTTGGAGTCCTTGTATTTTCATAGTGAGAAAACTCTGAGGTCTCTTCGGCTGCTGCAGGTGTCTGGTGAGGTACATGCAAAGGGGTGTATTATACTCTGTTAGTGGTCTGATGAGGGTTGAGTACAGTGGAGTTATAACATCCCTTGACCTGGATGATATGTCTTTGTTTATGAGGTGCACTACATAGAAAGCTTTCCTTACCACTGTGGAAACTTGGTGGTCAAAGTACAGATTGCTATCAACCTGTGTTCCCAAATCTTGCACTACTGGGTTGAAATTCAGGGGAGTGCTGTCAATATTGTAATTTGTAGTGAATTCCATTTGGCCAAAGGGAATAATAATGCTTTATATGCATTTAGTTTTAGACCATGGCTTTGGCACCAATCATTTGTTTGTGTTAGCCCTTCTTGTAATATGTTGACAATGTTGGAGGACTCGATGATTGTTCCCAGTTTGCAATGATCAGTGAACTTGATGAGCCAAAGGCCATCTATTTTCGCCTGGACTTCTAAGAAATAGATGACAAACAGTTAGGAGCCCAGCACAGACCCCTGCGGTACTCCACTGGTGATGGGTCTACTGGTGGAGATGGAGTCACCAATTTGGCAGAGTGTGTTGTGTCAGTGAGCCAACTGGCTATTCATCTAGTAATGTATGGGTTAATCCCTATCTGAGAAAGTTTTGCAATGATGCCAGAGTGGGTAATTGTGTTGAAAGCCTTGGCAAGGTTGAGATAGGCTGTGTGCACTGACTTACCTTTGTCCATGGCTTTGCTGGCATTCTCAAAGACGTCCACAAGGTTTAATAATCATGATCTACCCTTAACAAAGCCAAACAGGGTTGGCTGCAGCATTTGGAGGTCATCTATCTCCTTGCTGATAAGTTCCATAATAATTCTTTCCATGGCCTTGCAGATGAGGCTGGTTAGACTTATGGATCAGTCATACCCAAGGTCAGTTGATGACCCTCCTTTGTGCAGGGGGATTATTGTTGATTTTCTCCATTCTGCAGGAATATAGCCAGTTCTCAAGCTATGATTAAAAAGAATGCCAAGTGGGTCCACTTGGTCTTGTTTTAGATTGTTTAGTAAACAACCTGGGAGATTATCTGGTCCCACTGAGGCCATGTTTTTGGCTTTGGTGAGTGCAGAGATGACCTGTTCTCTAGAGATATAAGGCAGAATGATGGTGTCAGGTATGCTTTGGGATATGGTAGCTGGAGCCAGGGGGCAGAAATTTATGCTGAATCTGTCAGCTAGCAGGTTGCCAATATCTTCGATTGTAGTATAAGTGAACCCATCTGCAACCAGTTCAGCAAATAACTGGGCATTCCTTTTAGACTTTGTACGTAGTTAGATAATGCCTTATGATTATCCTTGGCTTGGGTTGTGATTTTAGTTTCATAATTTACTTCAGAAGACTTTACACGATTTCTGATTTTCTTGTTTAGGCTTAGGAGGGAACTCTTCCTCTGCAAAGGGATAACTTTTTTTCTTTTGAAAAGCCTTTTCTTCCTGTTGTTATGTAATCTGTTTACACTTGAAGTCCACCACTGTGGCTTGTTTTTATGAGAAGACCTTGTTTGAGCTAGTCAGTTGCAGCAGAGTTTATGCAGTCACTTAAGTGTTTGTACAGGGCACTTGCATACACTTCCACATAGTGATCATTGATGTCTGAGATTGCAGGTGGTATGAAGCTTTTTATATCATCACTTAAAAGGCTGCAGTCAGACTTCGTAAAGATTTTCACCATTTTGTTCCGGTGAGGGTGTCATTTCCAGTAGTTACTTCAAATGACACTGATTTGTGGTCTGACCTAACCAGGGAGGACATCACACATGGGGAAGTACACTGACCCCCCCATGTTGGTGAGTACTGTATCCAGAACATTAGAGCCCCTAGTAGGGGTGCAGACTATCGGTTCCAGAACACTTTTGTAAACAAAGTCCAGAAACCTCTGACTGAATGTGCTTTTGCTTGTGTATGCCCCCTAGTCTATGGAACTATAGTTGAAATGTCCCATGACTAAGGTGTTGGGGTGCATGGTGAGGGCTTCCTGTAAACTGAGGTAGGCGATGTGCTTATCCTGGTTCATGGTGGGGGATCTATAGCTAACAAGGATGTGGTATAGCACTTTCACAATAGTTAATTGGACATGGAGTAGTTTGAGAAAGTCATACTGTTTGACCAGTCTCTAAGTATATTTGGTTTTAATGAAGATGGATACACCTCCACCTTTGGTTCCTTCAAGCTCAATTTGAGGTCTGAACATGTGGAAGGCATTGTAGTCTTGCATGGTTGGGGAGCTCTCAGCGGCCTTGATGATACAAGAGGATTTGGTGGTCAACTATTTCAATTTAGGACCAGAAATGAATACTACCACTGATCTCTCAATATTAGGAAATCATATTAACCTTATAAAAGGCAATTTCAGTGCCATTTCCAGTAGAAAAATAATAAGACTGGAACAGATGAGGATTTTTGCTATCTTTAGAATGGAATCAAGTTGGAAATATGCATCCTTCTTGACAGCCGTACTTATTAGAGATAAGACAGTAACTCTTTGAATTTTCAGTGTCTGTTGTAGCTTTCCTGAAGATAGCTGTCATTGATGCTGCCTTTATTAAAGATGAAAATGCTTCATTGCTCATGTGATCATCAGGTAATAGACATGCTCCACCTCAAAAAATCCAAGTCCCTTAGAGCTACACGCTCCAGGGACCTAAACATCAGCACAAAAATAAATAGGACATGCTGGAGGGACAGATTCATTTCCCAGAGGCTCCCCTCACTCTGGAATAGAATCCCAATTCATGTTAGACATAGCCCCTCGCTGACCCTCTTCAAGCGAAATCTGGACGAGTGGATGGGAAATCGCAAATTCACCCCTGGGATCTCTTCTGTGTCCCTGCTAGACAGAGGCACAGTAAACTAATCTTAAAAGGGTACCTTCTGTGACCTACTTTACGGAGGCACAGTAGGCTAATTTAATAGGGAGGCGGAAGCCAAATACACTAGGGCAGATAGCCTAGTATCTACCTATGAACCTATGAACCTATGGAGCCAATGCTTCAATGTAGGCAAAAATAGTCACTTCAAATGAAAATCTGTTCAAGTCACATATAGTAGGATCCACTTTAATAAAAACAAAGACACAAGAATGTATATCACATTGGATGAAATGGATCAAAGTGTTTTCAGAAGTAGCTTAGCATTATTCATAGTTCTTGTAAGGTTGTCTTATTCATCTCATGCTGTACTCATTCCTTGTACATTTTAATTTTTGAATAGCATTTCTGTTGTATTCCCTTCTATAGAAATAAGCAGTATAGTCTGATGCTTCATAGTATAAAACAGTACATGAGAAATACATTGATGTATCCCAGTCTACACTCGGTCCCCATATAACAGGATGCTGTTTCTGTTGTACACCATGCATGGAAGCAGCTTACTAAGAACAGTGATCTCTTTGATATCTATGGAAAAAGGAGGCAATTGATTCAGGTCAGCAAGCATTCTATCCCTACAGTTAATGTATTTAGTTTTGCTTAATTATGCTTTGTTGACCAGGTTAGTTCCACTAGGCAAATGTCCGCTTATGTTGACTGGGGAAAATTTGTTCTGGGTGCCAGGGAACATTCCCTTAATCTTCATGAGCTGTTAGGTGTCACACAAGGGATGTTACCAGGACTTGACACTTCTGTGATGGTGAAACATACCAGCAGTGTGTTTGTGGAGATGAGATGCAAATCACATTTGGAATTTAAAGATATTAATGAAGAGACTGAGATTAATGTTATCACATTTTGCAGATTAGTGATGGCAATCTTGAAAAGATTATGTTTGGGGAGGAACCTTGCAAGAGTAAACAAAATGCAGTGAAGCATATTCATGAATAAGTAATAATCAGTTGTGCATTACTGGATAATATCACAAAAAGGAGAAGAAGAGAGGTATGAGAACAAAAAGAGCACACCCATCCAGCAGAGTAGCTGATTTCAAGGGGTGGTTCTGAATTGGGGCCGCTGAATCTGAAGAAGAAACAAAATACTGTGATTAAAAATAATTTCAGGAAAACTGCTGAAAATAGAAAGATGTATGCAACAGTTGCAGTAGGGAATATTAATAAAAGAAAACAGGACTTCTGAGAAGATAAGCAGCAATCAGAAATAGAAGTATCAGTGCTTTGAAAAAGATCTGTGGTAATAATTATGCTTTAAAAATAAAAACACTGCTGACATGTACTATCTGTTGGACAAATATATTTTGCCATTAGAATTTATATGATGCCCGTGCCCTGGCCCAGCAATCAAGGATCCTCAATCCTCACCACTAATACCAGTGAGGGGCATCTCATGTAGGAGGAAAGGATAACAAATACACACAGTAAAGTGCAATTTCCCTTAAGAGCACTCAGAGATCACAGTCAGTTTGGGGCTGGTCGCTCCCTTGCTCTCCAGGTCCCCAATAAGACTCCCCACTGGGACAGCTATAGGGTCCAGATCTCAGACTAGTGGGCAAGCTAAAACCTCCAGCACTCTCTCTGCCCAACCAGTGGTTCATGTCCCTGCCCATGTAGCTGACACACACACACACACACACACACACACACACACACACACACACACACACACACACACACACACACACACACACACACACACACACACACACACACACACACGCACACACACACACTTTGAGAAGAGTTTATACAACCACACAGACACTCCTGGGGAAAGCTTGCATAGGTTCTCCAGCTGTGCCCCTTTTCCCAGACTATATGGTAGTACCAGCTGCCAACATCCACTAATATTTATCAGCTATTCAAAGGCCCTTAAAATGGTGTCCATTTATTACTGTGCAATATTTAGCCACTTGGTAGTATAGCCCACAGCTAAAGCTATTGGAGTGGCTTTGTACAATTTTACCAAAGGCATGCAAGTGCTCTAAAGAGCTTACATTATCTCTACAAAAACAGCCACAGTTGAAAGGGTTTAAAAATTTTTAATAACAAATAGTCAAAATACAAAACAATACTTTTTACCACACAGTGCTAGTCAAGAGTTCAGAGATCACAGAGAAATACATAAATAATTCAGTAGCACAGTTTTGACATCACAGAAAAACAGTCTAATCTTTCTAGTTTCCAGCTATTTCTAAGAGAAAACACAAGTCTAAGATAAACTTACATATAGAGCAAGACAGTGCTGGAGAGTTGGATGGTCAAGACAAAAATGCTTAATGCTCTCTGATTCTCTCTGTTTTTAAAATCACATTCCTGGTTCACATTACATCATTCTTCATACATCACTGGGTTCCCAGGCTAACCACAACTAAATTTACATTCTTCACCTCTGGGCAGAAACCAGAGCAATAAAGAGCATGTATGCATGCAAATTCTGGCCTTTAACTCTGGCCTTAAAGCAATAGCTAGAATTCCTTCATCTAGACCACCCAGAGCCATGTTTACATCAAAGGGTCACAACATGCTTTACTTGGTCAGCAGAGTACACTGTTGTTACTTTTTTTTTTCATTTCCACATGTAACACTATTTTTACCATTTAAGTCAACAAGCCTGTGGTTTACATTAATATTTACAGATGACAGAATTATCTCCAAAATTCTATCTGGCTAGGCTGGCAGCCTTCATCTATCTTCACCCAATCTTCACAATTTAATATAAGTAATATTAGGCTCTAGTAAATTTGTGGAATTAGCCTTTTTGTGAAGTGACTTCTGAAAGTGTGCTGCTAGCTGAACATTTTATAAATGAAGTAAAGAAAAAAAAGTTGCATAAGTCCTTGGAAATACAAGCCCAAGGATTTACTGAGATCTTTAGCACAAATTGTAGTGTCCTTAGTAAAAGTAATCTGTTACCATAATACAGTATTTTGCGATTCAGGGACACAATATCTGAAATAGCATCTTCATCATTATGGGCTGTTCTATCTATCAGTGAACTGTTTCAGATATCAGAAAGTGCAGATTAGCACTTCCATTTGTATAAGAGTGTTGTCAGCCACATCTTGAACAGCCAGACCCACATACACAAACCATAAACAAACACACACACACACACACACACACACACTCTCACCTCTACCTCTCCAAATCATCCATGATGTCTCTTTTTAATTCTTTTAAAAATTTAGAGATGATCACCATCAGTCCATGATGCCAGACATTCAAGATTCACACTTTATGAACTTCTGTAAATTCATTTTATGGTAGAACCTCATGAGATGGAAAGGTATGTCCTAACAATTCCAATTCCTCCCTCTCATAGATATTAACGTGTTGCATCATGTCATGGTCCTAAATACATATGTAAAATTAGCTGCTGCACTAATGTAGTGGCCTAATACAGGGGTTTCTTGTGTCAAGAGTACATGGATCAAACCCACCAAAATAAATAACACAATGGGTAGAAAACTGGTAAACTTGCACAGAGTTGAAAAAAAAAACTAACCAAACCACACTCCAGTAAATTTTATGTAGTTCCACAAACCTAGGGCTTTCACCATCCACAAATGGCATAATCAGAGTTAATAGGAGCCATTAAGAATGATCATTTATGCAAAATTAAAATTTCACCACCAATATAGTAATCAAGTACATCATCTTAAAGCTACATACACAAAAACACTAACACACTAAAAATCATGTCATACAAACAATAAAATACATACATATTCCTACACAAATAATAAACCACTATCAAAGTAAAAACTACACACACACACACCACATATATATATATATGTATATATATATATATATATATATATATATATATATATATATATATATATATACACAATATATATGTAGTATATATTGTGATATAAAACTATCATATGTTGAATCTAATTTAAAGTCTGTTTTCTCTTTGTTTCAATACTGGCCTAATAGATATATGGTCATTTAAGCCAGGTGGAGAAATTGCATTTAAAATGACCTGCCACTTATATTCCAGCAGTTCAACCTTAAAGTTATCATCCCCTCCTCTCTCACTGGGAACAACCTGATCGATTATGAAAAATATAAATTTCCTGTAATTGGGACAACTAACACTGCATGTATAGGCCATTGTGCAAATCTTTATCCCTAATGACCCTAAGATTTTCAGATATACTGTCTATTAATCTACGTATAGTTTTCCCTACATAGAATCCAGTGCAGGTAGTGCAAATTGCTAGGTATACCACCTTTTTTGTATTGCAACTGCACCTATCTGGACAGGATATTGTCCTATTATATCCCGAGACAGTAACATAGGGCCCATCATTTATAAATCTACAAAATTTACATGTCCCACATTAGTACATCCTGGAGCATGTATATGTAGACCTGTGTGACTCCAAAAAATCCTTTATATTTCTCCCTCTTGAGAATACCATCCTTGGGTGACATCCTAGTTATTTCTTTAATTCCTTGTCAAAAGTAATATCCCAGGCTGTCCGGATAACCTCCAATAACTCAGATGTTTGGTTGTTGTACTTAAGAACCCACGCTCTAGAATCAAAAGTGTCGGTTCTTCTTCCCAAACTACTGTTATACCCCCCATAAAATGGGGGTAAAAGAGGTATCCCTTTTCTTTGTAACCTCATTCCGTATGGATGTTAACATTTTTAAGGGGTATTCCCTATCACGAGAAAGTCCTATCAAAATGTATAACTCTTGTTGATAAATATTGTTGTCACTGATTAGCCGTGACAACCTGACCATTTGTCCCTTCACAATTCCCCTACATTGATTGGGGGGTGGTGACAACTTTTATAATGAAGCAATGAATTGCTATATGTCTCCTTCCTGAAGACATTACTCTGTAACCCTCCAGATGTTTTGGTCAACTTAATGTCCAACAAAGTCAATAGTTTCACTGTTGCACTTACTGGTGAATGCAAGGAATGGTGTAGTAGTATTTAGATATTCAACAAACTGCATAGCTTTTTCTGAATTACCTCTCCAAAGAACCAGTACATCATCTAAAAATCGATTATATAGGGCTATTTTATCCCTAAATGGTGACTGAAAAACAAACAGTTCGTCCCAGTAGAGCAGAACTAAATTAGCAAATCCAGGGGAGCATTTGGCACCCATCGCTACCCCCGAGATCTGGTGGTAAATTTCTCCTTCAAAACTCAAAAAATTATTTTTCAGCATAAATTCCATAAATGCTACCATCATATTCAATTTTCCACCACTCAACTGTGTACGCTTCACCAAACTTTCTCTGACATAATAAATGCCCTCTTCATGTGGAATAACTGAAAAGAGGTTAATCACATCTATAGTAAGGAATGACCAATTCATATCATCCCTACTGAGGATACTTAACCTTTTGAGACAATGCCATGAGTCTTTTAATATATGAGGAACTCCAGCCACAATCTGCTGTATACCCTTACCACTTACATTGCCATGGGCTCTGTCTTTGAGCCTCAAGATGACACAATCGCCCTTAATGGTGGGTTGTTCAAATTTTTGTGGATTTTGGGGATGCCAAATACAGCAGGTGTAACTGGATGTTCCACATCGAGAAAATGAAACTCGTCCTCATGTATAGCAATTTGAAACAAAGTGTCTAACAAAAACAAATCTATTTTATGATAAGCTATATTTAGTTTGTTTTTAGAAACCCTCTGATAGGTGGAGGAGTCATCAAGAATGTCCCGCATTTTTTGATGTATAATCAAAAAGATGGCATTGTGATCTGTAGTGAGAGTAGGGAACAGATGGAGGAGACCCTGGAGAGGTGGAGATATGCTCTAGAGAGAAGAGGAATGAAGGTCAGCAAGACTAAGACAGAATATATGTGTGTGAATGAGAGGCAGGATAGAGGAATGGTGAGGATGCAGGGAGTAGAGTTGGCGAAGGTGAATGAGTTTAAGTACTTGGGATCAACAGTTCAGAGTAATGGTGAGTGTGGAAGAGAGGTGAAGAAGAGAGTACAGGCAGGATGGACTGGGTGGACAAGAGTGTCAGGAGTGATTTGTGACAGACGAGTACCAGTAAGAGTGAAAGGGAAGGTCGACAAGAGGGTAGTGAGACCAGCTATGTTATATGGGTTGGAGACAGTGGCACTGACAAAAAGGCAGGAGTTAGAGCTTGACGTGGCAGAGTTGAAGGAGTTAAGATTTGCACTGGGTGTGACGAGGATGGACAGGATTATGAATAAGTATATTAGAGGGTCAGCCCAGGTTGGAAGGTTTGGAGACAAAGCCAGAGAGGCAAGATTACATTGATTTGGACATGTGCTGAGGAGGGATGCAGAGTATATTGGGAAAAAGATGCTAAGGATGAAGCTGCCAGGTAACAGGAAAAGAGAAAGGCCTATGATAAGGTTTATGGATGTGGTAAGAGAGGACATGCAGGTGGTTGGTGTGACAGAGCAAGATACAGAGGACAGGAAGAAATGGAAACAGTTGATCTGCTGTGGTGACCCCTAATGGGAGCAGCCGAAAGAAGAAGAAGAAGAGGTCAAAATGTGACATAATGACAGCCCCACCTCCCCTTATCAGGCTTCATAATTCTAACTTCTGTATTGTTGGGCAATTCTAATAAAGGCTTCCTTTCATCTCCAGTAAGGTTGTCAGCATAGCAAACATTACGTTTCACATTAGTTAAACTTCTAATACCATTAATGCATAATTTCTCAAACATCAATACATCCCTGTGTACCGGTGGAATAAACGTACACTTTCTAGTAAACTCCAGCAGATGTCATATTGTTATTCTGACTATTTTGACCCTTAAAAAAGAGTGACAAACTTAATTGCCTAGTATACGTTTTCATACTAGTATACACATCTACTAGATTCAATTTAAAATCAGGAGCAAAAGTAAAACCCTTACACAATAAGTTGTGATGTTCTTCTTTAATATCCAGGGCACTAAAATTATAAATAGTAAACCCTGCTTTTTTAGTAATTTTACAAACAGGCATCTCAGTCTGTGTTTCAAAATGTAGAAATGAATGCACAAGTTCACAATAAGTAAAGGGGTCCACATAAGAACAGTCATCATTTAGTACCGTCAGTATCTCTTCCTGTTGTTGTTGGACCACTGGCCTTTCTTCAGGTGGTTGTGCCTCCTTTGTTGTTGCTGCTGTTCTGCACCGTAATGCTGATTCACTTGGGCCCCTTCCCTCTTGTTCAATAGATGCTCTGATCTCCTCAACTGTGGAGATCGGTCTAAAAAACATTGCTGTTCATTGTACAAATCATTTATTACATGTTCAGGGTTGTTGTTACCAAAACTACCACTTTTATCATAAATCCGTTCGCCCCCCTTGTTATACATATTGTTCCCTTTGATATTAGTATTACCAAAAACATATGCTGCATTATTCTTATATTCTTGCATGTCCCTTGAGAGCTTTTTGGTCTTAACCTTTACACTTTTATCAACAAACTTTTCTATATTAGTCAAAACTGTTTGATAGTTTTTGACATGTTGAAAAAATAATAAATCATTAATAATACTTTCGTTTAGGGAAACAATCTCTTTTTCAAGTGTAATTAACTTAATTTGATTGTTTTTTATAATAATGTCCAGCATTTCAAGACCAGTCCTATCAAATAAGTCCACAAGTCCTTTATACGTCAAGGACCCTTTCTCAATGCCATTCGGAAGCTTCCAAACCCTGAGCCCTTTCGGTAACTGCTTTATTGCCATGGATTTTGTTAAAAAAGCATTATCAAACTGCAGCCCCCTGAATTTTCAACAAGTGCCCTCAAAGCACTCAAGTTGTTGTTCTAAAGTTACTGTATCCCTTTTCTCCTTGTTCGTGACCCAGAAGTCTAGTTCTGGTAACTGGAGCCATTCAATGACAGCTCTTAATTTACAATCATCTGCAAATTTAGGCAGCCAGAGACCACTGCCATTGGCCTTGTCTTCTGAGAAGTAAATGCCAAAAAGAAGCACTCCAATGACTTATCCCTGAGGGACTCCATTTGTGACTGGCCTCTTTGTAGAGGTGGACTCCCCAATTCTAATTTCCTGGATCCTGTCTGTGAGACAGTTGGCTATCCACTGGGTGACATACAGGTTTGTACCTAACCTCTTGAGTTTGTCCACAATGTTCACCTGGGGTATTGTGTCAAATGCCTTGGCCAAGTCAAGGTAGACAGTGTTAACAATTTTGCCCTTATCCATTGCTTTGGTGGCCTTCTCAAAGAAGTCCACCAGGCTGAGTAGGTATGATCTCCCCTTGATGAAACCAAACTGGGTTGGGTGCAGTGTCTGGAGGTTTACTATATCTCTGTTGATCATCTTCATTATAATTCTTTCCATGGGTTTACATATAAGACTAGTGAGACTTATGGGTCTGTAGTTTCCAGGATCTGTAGATGGCACACCTTTGCACAGAGTAATGACTGTTGCCTTTCTCATTCATGAGGCACAAAGGCTGTTTGGAACCTACAGTTAAATAGTAATGTCAGAACCCCTGATAAGTCATGTTTCATACTATTTAGAAGGCATCCTGGGATATTGTCTGGACCCATTGATTCAGTGTTTTCGGTCTTAGAGAGAGCAATAAGGACCCTTTCCCTAGTGACAGTAGGGTGAATGATATTTGATGATATTTCCTGAGGGAAGTTTAAGGGGCAGAGAGGAGTAAAGTTTGATCTGAATTTATCAGCCAGAGGGTTTGCTACATCTTTTGGCTCAGTATAGGTGGCTTCATTTGCAATGAGCTCTGCACACAATTGTGTATTGCCTTTTAGGTTGTGGACATGCTAAACAATGCTTTGTGGTTGTCCTTGGCCTGGGAGGCCAAACGTACCTCAAAATTGGCTTTGGTAGAGTTTATTTGTCCTCTGAGTTATTTGTTCAGTTTGATGAGACTGCCTTTATCTTGCTAGGTGCTCCACCTCCTAATTTTTGCCATAATATTCTTCCTCCTGTTATACAGCTGATTGATTTTGTGATTCCACCAGGGTGGCTTGCTATTTGAGTTAGTTCTGTACTTCTTCCTGTTGGGTACAGCTGCCTCTATGCGTCTAACATGCGTGTTAACTGTGAACATTTGTGTATAGGCCGGCATGTTCTCAGTGTTTATGGAGGCCTGAAATGTTGCTAGTTTCTCACTTAATAGCAGGAGGTTGGCCTTAGAATAGTTCCTGAATATTCCAGGTTTATCTGGGAGTCCAGGTTTTATTTCTACATGAAAGGAGACAATTTTGTGATCTAACCTTAGCAGTGAAGTCATTACAGTAGGGAGTGCACAGCAGTCTCCCATATTAGTGATCCAGTATGGTTGCACACCTGGTTAATATATTGACTATCTGGTCCAGGGAATTTGTGTTTACAAAATCCAGGAATGTCTGTGCATGTACATTTGGTGTCGTATATGATTCCCAGTTAATAGTGGTGTAATTAAAGTCACCCATGACTATGGTATTGGGTTGGATGGTTAGTGCTTCTAATAAGTTTAAATACATGGTACGGACTTCCTGGGTCATAGCAGGGGAGCTATAGCTTGCAAGTAAGTGGTATTTGATTATACAGCCTTGTGAGAAGGCCACTTGTGTGTCTCACTGTGGAGTCACCTATGACCAAGACATTATGTTTTGAGGTGTTTTGCCTCCCTTGCTTATTTGCTGAGACACTGGTGTGTGTGTTATTATGTGTAATGGTTTCTATTTGCATAGCAGTGTGTGCAAGTGGTTGATGTTTGTGAGGTTGCTGATCATTTGCTAGGCTTCTAATGAGTACCTGTGAGTATGTGGGTTTATGTGTCATGATCTCATTTTGTGTGTGTGTGCTGAAAACCTGTTTGATGTCTGATTTGTTGTTACTTGAGAGAATTGATTCCAATTTCATAGTGTTAGGAGTAAGTGGTTGTCAGTATACATGAGGCAATTACTACATTGCCTGAGGATGCCCATGTCAATCAGGCTGGCTAGTGAAATGATGAGAAACTGCCCATCTATTATAGCATTTTTTTTTACTGTATGTACTATTAGGAACAGGAGTGGGCTAGTTTGACCAGCTTTTGCACTAGGACTAACAAAGGTGTTTGTTCTGTTGAAGGCTGTGGATGATAAGTGCGGCAAAGCTGCTCATTGCACAAATGAGTTGCCCATAGTGCAGTAGGGAAGCTTGGGAGAGTTCCACTGACAGATTTCAAGGGAAAAAATGAGTTTCAGGGTGTTTGCATCTATACAGAGCACCGCTAGCCCCTGTTGCATGGTGTGTTGCAACTCATAAATGTGAGGCTTACATACAGGCAAAATTAAAACACTTTTAAGCTAATCTTCCAATAGGAGAGCACACAATGAACCTTTCTCCAGAAATCCCCAGCTCAGACAAGGCTGGATCCACACTCTTCTGCCACAAAGATGCAGGAGAGCACTTCTTAATTTAAGATGGCTGGTTTAGTGCTCTAGTGTATCATAACAGGCAAGATTCTCCAGGCCTGAATCTAGTTTATGAAATTTAGGTATCGGAACAGTGCAAATCAAGTGCAGAGAAGTAGAAACTTGTCTATAGTAATAACTGAATTTCATTTGAGATTAATATAGTTATAACTTATTACAGCTGGACAGAGTTCAAATTCTGAACTGAAGGAGGAAACATATTAATTGAACTAAGATATATAAATACTAGATGTGAAAAGTAGTATGAAACATCTAGATTACATAGCTGAAAATATTATAGAAAGAATGGGAGTACAAAAAAGGTAAAAGGATAAAGGGTAGAGAGTCTGCAAAACTGGAGTCCTGGAGATAAATACTGGGATGGAGAAGAACATGAGAAGATCCATGATTTGGAGAGATACTCTTTGAGAAGAGACTTGAAGGCATGGTATTGAGGTACCAGTCTGATTGATACTGGTAAATTATTCCAGTTTTTTTTCCTAAACAGTGAGAATAGGGACTACAACCAATTGACCTCTGTGGTTTATAGATAGATAAGAGTTGCTCATCACAAGAGCATAGCTCATGATATGGAAGATAGTGCTATAAAAGGGGGTTGGGAGGGTGGCCTAATGGTTAAAGTGTTTGCCTTACAAACACAAGGTGCAGAGTTTGAGTCTCACAAGGGATAACTGGCTAGGCTTAAAATGGCTCACAAGGGCAATTAGTTTAGTACTAACCTATGAAAAGGGAAGAGGTGGCTGGAGAAACTGAGGGATCATAGAGTATTTGTGAATTAGTAGTAGGTGATTTAAAGTTAGCTGGTGTGGAAGTTCTTGCCAAGTTTAGATTTTTGACTGACAAGCAGTGAGGTAATTTGCGAGGTTAGACAGCAGCAAAGCTGGCTATTTTGTTGTAACATTGACCCAGTTTTATTTTAAGGGAGGAGGGAAGATTTGTTAGACTAGGGGAGGCACAGATAAGTGGAAGTACGTTTGGCTTTTGTGGAGTTAGTTATGACTTATTTAGTCCTATGCAACATGTCACATTTTTGATGGATCAATTTGATGGTATTAGTAATATGCAAGTCAAACCTAACATTATTATCAGTTGTTGCACCTAATAGTTTAGAATCAGGAACAATATCATTTACAGTGCTGTTAACTGATGAAATTGTAAAATTGAGTTTATCAAGAGAATTTTGTTTAGGAAAGAATAATAGGAGTTTTATTTTCTTAGGATTAACTAGGAGTTGATTATCTGTAAGCCAGTCCTCAATGGAGTTAAAAGCATTGCTATAGTTTGTAATTTAGTAAGATTATTAGAAGAGCAAATTAGAGTGGAGTCATCTAAATGTTGTATGAGGATTGCTTGTTTGGAGGCAGTATACAGATTGTTACTGATGATACGAAAGAGGAGAAGACCCAGAATTGAGCCCTGTTGTACTCCAGTGCTAACTGGTAGATAGTGGGATAAACTAGAATTCCATTTAACTGACTGATGTCTACTGGATATATAACAGGAGAACCATTGTACAGTAGTATCTGTTGAGTCAAAATATGATAGTTTTGATAAGAATTTTGGATGTGAGACAACATCAAAAGCTTTGGAAATAATGAGGAATAGATATGAGGCAATCTTACCCATGTCTCTGGCTTTATTGATAGTGTCAGTGAAAGATAAAAGGGAAGTGGTGGTATTGTGTGCTGGCTGGAAACCATGCTGAGTGGGAGAAAGAAGTCTACTGTCAAGAAAGTAGAGAAGGATCTGCTTCTGGATGCATTTTTCAGGAGTTTTGGAGAGGGGAGACAGTATTGCAATAGGCCTGCAATTAGATATTTCTGAGGAATTCACGCCTTTATGGAGTGGGAAAATGAACTTCTTTTCCAGATGGAAGGAACATAGGCTTCATTGATAGATCTTTTAATGAGTGTTGAAACAGGATAGGCTATGGAATCAGCAGCAATTTTTAGAAATCCATTGAGAAGATTGTCAGCAGAAGGAGAACAAGGTTTGAGTTTGCTCAGTAAGTTTTTTAATAAGAGATGTTGGGATGGGTTTTAAGGAAGAGGCATAAAGGCAGGAAGTAGAAGGGGGTATGAAAGTAGTAGTTGCAGTATGGACATTTTGGTAATGGATGCAATACGGTCAATGGAAGAAGAACTAAATTGGAAAGCTGTGTCAGAACGGGTGTAGTTTGTGGAGAGTAGTGGCACTGAGTTAGCTCCAGGGTGTAAAATGTTCTTGACGGATTGACAGAATTTCTTTGGATTAGAATTATTGTTGCATTGAGGGTCAGAGTAGTATTGTTTTCCTTTTTTCTTTCTTTTTTTTTTTTGTTCAGTTGCTTTTTGACAAGATTACACACTTCTTTATAATATAGTAAGCTTATTTGTGATTTTTTTTTTTCAAATAATTTTTTCCAGGCCTTATCTTGGTTTAGCATAAATGATTTTCTCTGGTATGAGAGACAAGGAGAGAAGTTAGATTCTTTTCCTTCTGAGAGAAGCTAAGCTATGTAATGTGCTTAGAAATATAGAGTTTAATTTATCAACTGCTTTTTCTTGAGGTAAGTTTTTAAGGAAAGACAATTGTATAGAGTCTAAGCTATTAATTAAGATAACTGGGTTAAAGTGGGTTAAGTTGTGAATGGTCTTGTAAGTATGCTCTTTGAAACGCAGAGTAACAAGTCCAGTGGTGCAATAGGATGATGTTGCTAATTGCATCTGGAAGTATGACACTGACACTACCAATTTCAGGCCTGTTGCCATCCTTTCCCCATTCTCTAAAATCCTGGAAAAATGTATCCATTCACAACTGATGCCATACCTAACACACAATAACCTTCTCACCCCACTCTATACAACTTCTGCCCTGGCCATAGTACCATGACTGCCCTCCTTTCCTTTCTCAAGACCATTAACCATGCACGTGACTCTGGCAAATTCATATCTACCCTATTCCTGGACCTATCCAAAGCTTTTGACACTGTCTCCCACCCCTTACTCCTATCTCAAATCTCCTCTCTCAGTCTCTCTCCTTCCACCATATCCTGGTTCTCTAGCTACTTCTCCGAACAACAACAAGCCACACAATAGAAATCCTTAACCTCTCCCTTCCTACACCCCCCCACCAGTGTGCCCCAAGGTTCTTTCCTATGTCCTTTACCCTTCAATATATTTATGAATAACTATCATGGCATCATCCCTGATTACTCACTAATCCAGTATGCAGAAGATTCAATAATCATCTGCTCAACATATTCCCCCTCTGACCTACTTTGCAAAACCCAAGCAGCTTTCTTTAAAACTGAAACCTGGATGCAAAACAATCACCTGGCCATAAATGCAAGTAAAACTAAACTGATGAGCTTTTCTCCCTCTAGAAACTCCCCTATGGACAAAAACTCCTTCTCTATACTCAGTCAGAATAACATCCTCATCAAAATTGTATCAAATACTAAACTGCTTGGTGTCATCATTGAAGAACATCTAACATCTGACATCCAAATCTAAACTATCATCAAAGAAACCCACCAAAATTACCAGCTCCACCAAAAAAACTCTAGCCTCCTTCTACCTTCTCCCCACTGTCATGTACTATGTTTTTCTGCTAACCAATCTCCAGCTCAGCCTACAATCCAAACTAAAATCCTGCTACAATAAAATAAGCAGATTTGCCACAAATTCCAAGAACTCATCCCACCATTGCCACTCTCTCCGTACACTGCAATGCTTCGAACTACCTACTTACCTGAATTTCTTTAACCTCACCACTGCCCACAAGCTCATCTTCAAGCCTTCCAGCTACCCCTCTTTTGCTACCATCTTAATCCCCTACATTCCTAACTGCTCACTCAGATCAGAAAACCAAAACCTCCTACAAATCTACAAACACTCATGACCCCCTGGCCACCTCCTGCTATCCTACTCCATATCTAAACTATGGAACTCTCTCCCTCCTTTGCAATAATCCAAACCACACCTTCAAATCTCTCTTGTTCTCCTACCTGTCTTCAGAATGGACATGCCCATGCCACTCTCCAACATAACTATTTATTTATTTATTTGACATTTGTTAACCGGGTTGGTCCAACTGAGCCAGTGGCTCATTTTCACTGGAGACCCAAGGAGAAAAGCTCCAAATGCATAAATTTTAATATTGCTAGGAAGTATATACAATTAAAGGTAAATCACATTTGATGCAGTATATACAATTAAATCACATTTGATAGAGTGATGCAATAAAGGTAAATTTATACAGTGACTCTTTAGGAAGAACAAAAGAATACTATGACACATAAAATAAAAAGCCATAAAACCCTTTCTACGAAAGCCGCTTGGGACAAATTTCAGGGGGGAAGATTACCGGTGCATGTCTTGTGATGGATTAGGTATTGTTTGAGTGAGTTCTTAAAATTGTGGATCTGGGGTATGCTTCTTAGAGTCAAGGGAAGCTTGTTCCAAAGGTGGGCAGGAGAGTAGCTATCCCCTCTAGCAACTCTCAACTCATCCCCTGCTACACCTACTTCTTATACCATTACTTTTTCTATTACTAAACTCTATTAAACCAATACTGGACAGTCTTCTGTTGCACCTTAGTTAACTTTGTTGGATTTTCTTATATCAGTAAATGTATCTAACTTTGTATATATAAAATTTCCAACTATGTCCTATTATCTATATTTCCTTTGTCATAGCCAAACTTAGGAATAGATCAACTAGCCGGCCGCCTAGGTGCCACTCTAGCAGGTGAGCTTTTCCAGTAAACGGTATGGTGTAAATAGACTAGGATGGGAGCACCAAGTGGTGCTGGGGGGGGGGGCGCTTTGGGGCCCTTTTGCCTAGGGCACCACTTGAACTAAGGCCAACCCTGTTCTTTGCATGATTGCATTCTACCTCATATGCATTGTACTGTATTCTCAGCCTGATGTAGATTTCTTTACTGCTTTGTGTATGTTTGTAACTGTCATTTGGAGCTTTTCTCCCTGGGCCACCACTGAAAACGATTTCTTCTTGGCCCAGTAGACTTCCCCAGTCTTCAAACTGAAATAAATAAAATAAATAAATAATTCCTGCTGGAACAAGACACCTGGATGGGAGATGAAAAATCCAGTCTATAATACAACCAAATTGTTTTGATGTGTTGGTATAGGTAGGGAGAGCTAATAGCTGAGAAAAGCCAAAGAGGTTGATATTAGTAGGGAACTGTGAGATTAGTTTTAATGAATCGGTGCTGACTTCCCCTAGGATTATTGTTTCCTGAGAAATGTTGGATGAGACCTAAGATAGGATATCTTGTACAGTAGATAAATTCTTGACAGGAGATATGTAAATAGTAATAATGCCAAGGTTTTTATGTTTGTTTAAGTTGAAGTAAAATATGATTAGTTCAGCATTGCCAAATGGAGGTAACAGATGGTTATATGTGGTGAGGGAGTAGCAACTAGGATAAACTATGGCAACTCCTCCTACATTTCTTTTAGGTCAATTGGTTCTGAGCATATTAAACCTGTAGGAAGTATTTCTGAATCTTTAATGTAAGGTTTGTGTCAGATTTCAGAGATTGCATGTATATTGAGGGAGTGCCTGGAAATCCGGGAATGGAACATGATGACTTTGTTATATATACTTTACATACTTATGGAGAAAAAAAAATCTGTTTATTATGTGATTTTGGAGTATGACTAGAGGATGGACAGGAAGTGCAATTGGGACTAAGATCAAGGTATATATCACTGCTGAGTAATAAGAGATTATTGATCAGATAAGATAAAATGAATGTTATTGTTCATATGTTCATAGCTGTTTACCAGGTTAATGACCATAAGGGCCTGTTGAGCCTAGCCATGCATCCCAAATCTCTGGCAAGTTCTGATGCCCTTGATAAGTGTAAGCATGGGCCTGGCAAATGAGCAATTTACAGGTTGTCTGTGTCCATTAGAGACATAGGTGCCAAAGCAGAAATTAATTTCCTGTTCTCCATTCAATTGTCCAAGTTACACTTGAATTGGGTTAGGGAGGAACTCTGCTTCACATGAATGAGAAGCCTGTTCCAGAGATGGATTAGTCTGTGGGATACATACCTGTCTTTCCAGCAAGTCCTTTTTATATCCCAGGCAATGTTTAACTGTTTAGAATGGGTAATTCTGGTTTTGTTTGTTTTGTGGATTTGCAGGAGGTCCATCAGAGATGAGTCTGAAAATGCCCTGTATGTCAGGCATAGATCTCTACTGAATGGCCTGTAGGAAACATATAAGAGACATAATACAGGGACAGGGCCTTGAGGTAGTCTGCACAGGATATTTTATTTATGCCTTGCATTCTTTCAGTGAGGAACCTCTGTGGACAATCCAATTGTTGGATATGTCTGAGCATATCTAAAATATCCTACCTTGATCTGTGATGTATTGATCTTTACGGTTAAAAAGAAGTGCAGCTGTGAGCAATAGTGAGCAGAAGCTACTGTGCACAACATAAAAGAATTACAGCTTTATTCTTGCTTGCAGAACTTGTATGGTTCATAGGTTCATAGATTAGTACTAGGCTAATTGCCCTTGTGAGCCATTTTAAGCCTAGCCAATTATCCCTTGTGAGACTCAAACCCTGCACCTTGTGTTTGTAAGGCAAACACCTTAACCATTACGCCACCCTCCCAACCCCAAAATATACATTTTCAATTTGTTAAGTTTTCACCGGTGATGAGAATCAAACCCTGCACCTTGTGCTTGTAAGCCATATACCTTAACCACTGTACCATTGGACTTTCTGGTCAGAACAACTTTACTGTACTTACTTTAGTATTTAGTTGTATACTGCTTGTGTAACTTTTTTTGTCAGAGAAGTTAATTTAAATTTTCTTTGAATTCTGTGGTCACTGATTTTAATTATTCTTTTCTTTTACAATATTTTATTCATTTGAAGCTGAATATAGATTCCTTAAATGAGTATGCAATTAATGATTTGATAATGCACAAATATCTTGTACAGTGCAATAAATGCTATGCATATTTAAAGGTAACACCTGATAACACTGGTGATCTGTGTTCCTCGTGTCAAAAGATGGATGATTTGCTTACCATTGTCAGAAGTAAATCTA
>NC_056726.1:1870811798-1870979298 GCF_019279795.1 Protopterus annectens | reverse complement strand
CTATTCCCCTACCGGAGTTCTCTGAAGTGCAACACAAAACCTATTAAATCTCTACAAACCTAAGTCTAAGAAAGGGTGCAACCTATACAGCTACCACCCTTCTATTGCATGGAATAAACTCCCACTAGAAATTAGGAACCTGACTCATCCCAAACAATTTAAGTTAGCCACCAAAGACTACTTCAAAAATCACAGGACCTGCCACTGTACCCATCCTCCTTGATCACTACCTACCTCTATACTACTACCTAACAAACTCTTAATACTTAGCTGGAATAACATTCATCCTATGCTTTTTGTAACCTCTTAACCTTAACTTTACTCTGCTCACTTAATCCTGACTAGCAAACATTCTATTTAACTTACTAGGCTTTTACTTTACTCTGTTACTTAATCTTATATGAGCATATTGATTTCACTATAACTTATCATTGCTATACTTTTATTGATTATTATTCTTTTGTGTATAGTATACATTGATGAATGTGAGCATATAAAAGGTGATTTAATTGATGTACTGGTTGTTCTGATGAAGTCAAGGAAGTTGACGAAAACGCAGAGTGTATTTGTGTACTAAGGCGTTCATTCTTTGGAGTGCTTTTTGGCGTTTGGATTACAATAAAGTTTTCTTGGACTGGTCTTCGTGGTGGCGATCTGTTCTTGTCGTTATCTGCTGGGTGTTTTCTCTTTTGTGTATAGTATTATTTAAAATTGTTAAAAACGGTATGAAACTGAAACTGCTTAATACCTCTATTTCTATGTTAATTGCTTTGTACATGATTATGGAGCTTTTCTCCTTGGGTCTCCACTGAAAAAGGGTTTGTGCTCAGTCGGACACACCCGGTCAACAAATGTAAAATAAAAATAAATAAAAAACATATTTCACAAATTATACCTTATATCTACCATGCAAAATTTACAAAAGCATTCACTGTTTTCCCCTTGTTACTTGTTCTAGGAGGTTATCCCAGTTATTTGATACCATTTCTGATTTTTTCTTCTTCTTTGTCTCTTATAAAACTCCCACTTTGTAGCCTGTTGTATACTTTATTTTCTTTCATAATGGTGTGCTGTATTACTTTTGCATGGGTCTAAGTTACGTAAAAATTTTCTAATGCCACCATCTCTATTTTATAACTTAATTTTAAGCCTAACTTTTTGAGCGGACACATATCGGAACTTCATTTGAATCCAGTTTCTTAGGTTTAATGAATATACACACACACACATATATATATATATATATATATATATATATATATATATATATATAGAGAGAGAGAGAGAGAGAGAGCTATATAGTTTTAGTTTGATGGAAAGCAAAAATGGTCTGCAGTGTAAGCTAGACGGCAGCTCCTTCAGAGGATCAGAGAAGGGGTTGATGTCAGACACTGCAATTTTTCATGATTACATTGACAGCAAAAAGAAAGATGGAAGTACTACATTAGATTAATTATTTTATGAGATTATGAGCAGTTATTAGGCTTGCAGTCTTGGGGAATTCCCTATTGCCACAAACTACTGGATGGTCACACACCAAGCAAATTGGAGCTTAGGGAATCAGACCTTATATCATGCAAACTACAACTCAATGAATTAAACCTCTGTACCAAAGGCCACTTTTGCCTGATGCTGTAATATGTGTACTATGCCTTTTCTATAAAATAGCAGTCTCACAAAAGAAAGTGGTTAAAAAAGGTAGGCAAGCCTTATCAAGCTGCCAACAAAAGAAAACAGATAAAATAAAGACAGCACGACCTCTTCCATTGAGTACCCAAAGTTAAAACTGCATAAGATCAGAATCCCTGACTAGCATTCTCCCACCAAAACATTTTCAACAAAACAACTTTGAAAAGTTTTTTGCAAGGGGCAATTGTCTCTGCACACCTCCAAACTTGTAACTGCCAACCCCATAGTCACACAAACTCAAAGGAGGAAAGACACTCATAATGGACATCACTGCTGACACAAGTTGCAGAAAGTGATTTCTTCTGGAGGACCTCCGATCCTCGGCAGGTTGAATTTTGGCAAATCATCATCATCATCATCAACCCCTTTTTTCCAATTTTCTACATGAGGTTGTGGTGTTATATCAACTGTTGCCATCTTTCTCTATTCAATGGCATTTTACTACCTTCTTCGCCAGTCAGGCCTGACTGCTGTTAGTCTTCACCAGATTGTCTTCTGCTTTTCTGCAAATATGCCCAAATCACTGTACTCTATTCTATTTGACTTTCTTTGCAATTGGAGCTACATTGTCTTCTGCTGTAATGCCCTCATTTCTTTGTTTGTCCTACAGTGTGCATCCTTCTTCCTGTCTCAAGCATTTCATCTCCATCACCTCAGCTTCCACAATTGCTATGCCTTTACTGCCATGGTTTCTATACCATACAGTAGTCTTGGGCAGACCAATGTTTTGCATTCCTTTTCCACTTCTTTAACATTTTTGCATCAAATGTTGTCCCTGACACTCGGTGCTAGTTGGCTGCAGCCCCTCTGATTCTAGCTTTGATCTCATGATTCAGGCATCTCCTCAACCACTGCTCCAAGATACTTTAAGCTTTTAACTTGTTCCACTAGTTCCCTTCCATCTCAAGTTTCAACTTCTTCTGATTTCCACCATGTTCTGCAATTATAACGTTCTTATCTGTACTCAGTTCAAAAATGATGCTTGAGAATTCAGGCTGCATTCACTCATAGGTTACCCCACCAGAACCATATAAAGAAGAACCGAATAAATTTATTTAAAACATTAATGTGTTGAATATAGAAACAATGCTGACACCCAGTTTGGGTTTGTAAAGGGCCGATCTTGTCTCCTGAACCTGATTGGCTACTTCGAATCAGTCTCTAGAGCAGTGGATGAGGGTAAGGCAGTCCACACAGCTTACCTGGACCTCACCAAGGCCTTCGACACCACCCCCCACTCTGGAATCATTGATAAACTTACTAAGCTGGGCATAAATCCCTATGTCACTCGATGGGTTGCCAACTGGCTTACTGACAGAACCCAGACTGTAAAAGTAGCCGACTCCAAATCCAGCTCCAGACAAGTGGCAAGTGGAGTATCTCAGGGTTCAGTTCTGGGACCGCTCTTGTTTGGCATCTACTTCTCTGAAGTACAGGCCAACAGTAAGGGACTCTGGCTAACAAAGTTCACAGCTGACTGCAAACTGGGAGCCATTATTGAATCCCCAAATGATGTGGATATTCTACAAAAGGGTCTTACAGAAACAGATGCTTAGTGCCAGAGCCATGGGCTTAAGCTTAATGCCAAGAAATGTATAGTTATCCCCTTTGGAAAAAAACATGTGCCCATGAATTACCACATAGGTGGCAGTACATTAAACACTGAAAGTGTGATGAGAGACTTAGGGACACAGGTGCACAGTTGTCTCACCTTTGATAACCACATCGCCACAACAGTCAGGAAATCTTTCTATGTGGCACACCTCATCACTAAGGGCTTTTCATCCAGAAAAAAGGTGGTCATTGTCCCACTGTACTCATTCCTCATTAGATCCATTAAAGAGTACAATGCCCAATTTGGTATATACATCACAAGACATTTGCAACAGCTGGAAAGGCCGCAGAAATACCTCTCTAAAAGATTCACAGGCCTAAAGCAGATGCCCTATGCTGACCATGTAAAAAAACTCCAGCTATACCCTGTGGCATATCGTCTACTCAGAGGTGATCTCTGCTTAACATACAAGGCCATGTCATACCCTGAGCTGTTGGATATGCTCCACTTAAAGAAATCCCAATCCCTCAGAGCCACATGCTCCAGGGATCTAAACCTTATCATCACAATGAACAAAGCATGTTGGAGGGATAGGTTCCTGACTCAGAGACTCCCCATACTCTGGAATAGACTGCCCATACATGTCAAGCAGAGCGCCTCCTTGACCCTCTTCAAAAGGAACCTTAACGATTGGATGGGAGACAGGAAATTCACCCCGGGGATCATGTCAGTTGCCCTGCTAGACAGGGGTCCAGGGAAGTAAATTTTGTGGGAAGAAATAACCAGGGAATTGCTATGGCTATGGTTATATAGGCCCTAGGGCTGATAGCCTAGTACCAACCTATGAACCTATGAACCAGTACTTCAAAGTATGCTTTAAAATACGAAATATAAATTTATACTTGTTGTGGAATTAAATTAGCTCATAGAAGTATAACAAAACATTAAATATGCCAATAAATTGCTATGTTTATTAAAAAAGAACAAGATTAAAGTGATTATGCATACTTTTACATAAATCAGTTTCTAAGATCACTTGAGATTTATTTGGTTTCACATTCAGAAATAAAACACTGTATTTTCTAGCTCTTACAGGTTTTGTATGAAGTTCACACCACACTGTTAAAAAAATGGAAATTATTTTATGTCAGGATTGTACTACAAGTACAGCCATGTTGTACTTTTCTTTTGATTCCATACATACATATATATATATATATATATATATATATATATATATATATATATATACATACATATGTGTATACACATATACATATATATATATATATATATATATATATATATATATATATATACATACATATGTGTACACATGTACTTATATATATATATATATATATATATATATATATATATATATATATATATATATACATACATATGTGTATATACATATACATATATATATATATATATATATATATATATATATATATATATATATAGATGTGTATATATTTATATAGACTGTACATCTAGCCATTGAATAGTAGTTTCCCAAGTGCTCAGTTCCACTGTCTGATTAAGTAAGTTGGACTGAATTACAAAGTAGGCAAAAGATGTTCAAGGAAATCAAAGGATGGATAACAAGAGAAAGTTTGCTAACAGCTGATGTAGTACCTGTAATCCATAAGTCTCAAACCTTAAACTTATAAGCTCTTTTTCTACAGTGAAGTAGCCACATACCTACTGCTCATTACATCTTGTGGGTTGTGCTACAATTAAAGACGTGTCTCATGCAATACTTAATTGTACTGACTGAATAAAAGATAGAAGAATCACACTTTAAAATGAGTTAACTGTTTGAATAATATTCACAACCAGTATAAATAGAATATGGCATTAGAGTTTATCTCTGTAGTTTGTATACAGTAAAACCATCAGTGGTGTTCTTATTTTAAAGAATCCTAGGTGATAAAAACTATCGCATTTTCTATGTACACAAGCACATCCCAATACTTACACCGAATATTCCAATACATTTTCTCTCAACAGCATAACAAACCAATGTGGTAGAATGTTCATTTAGATTTTATGTTAAAATACCTTTCTTCTCATCCATAAATCTTCAGTAATGTAGTGCCTTAGCCTTAGAAAACAACCTGAAAATCTTTGATATTAGACCATGCTTACCAATCCAATAAGAAATATTTTCAGTACATACTGTTTTTGCCATTGAATGCTGCTCCTTTGGATTTTTTTGCAATGTACATGGGGGATGGCAAACATAACACCTCAGAATAGTATTATTTACTTTAAGAACCACTATTGCTCTTACCTTAGTTATTTCCCCAAAATAATCTTTGCTGCTTCAGTCTGCTATTGAACTTTAAAGTTGTCCATCATACTGTTTAAAAATGTCACAACTCTTGCAGTCTTTCCAAACTGTCTTGCCAAATTGCAATACAATCAAAATGCAGTACTTTTGTCTATTTTTATTTACATTAATGAGGGGTAGATACTGGATGACATATAGCAGCTCATTTTATAGCTATCAACAGAGATTTCACATGTTTATCATATCCTGTTAACTGACAACCTCTGGAAGTAGCCTTTTGTGAATTGCTTTTAACTATCATTACCAAATTCAGAAGTGGTTAATTTTAATCACTCCATATCAATTAAAGATACTATTATGTATCCATCACATGCAATAATGCAATTAATATATTGTATTAATCTCTACTCGTGTGTTAAACTCGGACTATAATCGGTTCAAAAGTTCATACAAGACAGCTGACTTGAGTGGATTCTTGCAGGCAATACATATGTGTGTGTGTATGTTTATTGGGGTAGTGCACTGTCCTCAACTGACCAATTACAGCCACAGTCAGGGTGAATAAGATCACGAGACTTCAACAAAACATATTTACAAATTTAAGATTAAGGTCAAAATGTATTTATGTATTGAGAACTGTAAGAATTTGAAAACACTTTTAGGATAAGATGCAGAAAAAACACTTTGCAATGACAAAACATAAAAAGAATGCTTATACAATACTTAAAAGAGCATAGCAGTTTTGTTGTAGTCATTTCAAATGAGAAAGCAACCAAAAGTACAACAGTACTGCATGTAATAAAGAACAAATTCAAGGCAAGGGAATTCTTTGGCTGAGGTGTCTATTTTGTGAGCAGGGTCTGCATATATTGTGGTAAAATGTAAGTCTCTAGGACTGGTGTTTGTGGCAAGACATGTTTTGTTGATATGTACAAGTCTGCACAGGAGAGGGTCAACTGAAGCCTTATGTAGCAAAGGGTCACTCCACTGACGTCTGTTAGAGACGGGACATAGAGATACATCTTTATGATATTCCATGTAGGTCATACGAAGAACTCAGACCCTTAATTTTTCTAAGGAGGAAATTATGAGATCTTTTAAACTGGGTGAGGTGTTTGGTAAGGCGCACATCAAAGGGAGCTTTATATTGAATTATTGGCCTAATGAAGGAAGTGTACAGTGGTGAAGATGATGTTCTAGATCTGGAAATTATGCCACTGATAATTAGCTGAGCTAAGCAGAATTATTTTCTAATGACTGAAGAGACATTGTGGTTGAAGTAAAGCTTACTGTCCAGGAAAGTGTTAAGGTTCCTAATAACTATTGATTTTGAGGGTGGTATCTTCCATTTAATGGGTGATAAGGTGCATGCATTTGCCAAAGGTCACAGGACTACTTTTTTTTCATTCAGCATTAGCCCATGGTGCTGGAACCATATGTCTAAATGTGATAAAGTACACTGTAGGATCTTCAGGAGAATTATAGTTAGCAACAAGTTTGCAGTAATCTTAAAACTTTCTCAGCCAGAAAACTTTTAAAATCAGCCTGGACATCACAGAAGTAAATACCAAGTAAAAGCAAACCCATTGCAGAGCCCTGTGGGACCCCTCTGCTATAATTTCTGCCTGTCATCTATGTTGCTGTTCAGAGTGTTACATATGGGCTTACATTTTGTTTGATTAGTTTATCTATATTGCTTAAGTGTGTGATGGCATCAATGGCCTTCACTAGATTAAGGTACTGTGTGTGCACTGTTGTGCCATCATCCAAAGTCATAGTGCCTTTTCAAAGAAGATTACTAGGTTTATCAGGCAAAATAAACTCCTCACAAACCCAGACTCATTAGGGTCAGGAAATTTTAAGGTGCCAATATTCTTGTTTATGAGGTCTATATATTGATGGATTCCAGAGTAAGTCTTTCTGGTCTGTAATTGTCAGGATCACTGTAGGGCTACTTTTATTAAGGAGGACAACCACAGCTGCTGTTCATGCCCTTGTCATGAAAATATTGGAGATGCTGAGGCTGAATAGAGTTAGATGTGAGTCTGAGACAATGGTTTATATTAGAATGAGAAGAACGTGGCAAATTATCAGACCCCATGCAGTAAGTGCTTGTATTTTCAGATAGAGGCTCTAAAACTTGCTTGGTAGTGATCTCTGGGTGGTATGGATCATATGTCATGAAGGAAGATGGAGAGGTGGCAGGAGTGAAAAGTTAAAAGTAATCTGTCAGTTAATATGTTTGCTATATCCTCAGGGATTTTAGTGGCTGATATTGCTATGTATCAGCTCAGTACAATGCCAGATATTTATCCTAAGGTTCTTCATTTAGTTGAGAAAGGACTTATGGTTGTCTTTGCTTGTGGTGGTAATTTTGCATTCATGCTTATCCTTGGTGGATTTGATATCTTCTAAGTTTTTATTTACTTTTCTAAATTCATCACCACACAAAATACAAAACAAATAAATTTAGCCAACTTGATATGATCCAGTCAATGGAAAAAGTAGTACACCAATGAAAAAACAAGGCAATTGCTTTACTGTACAATGCAGATAGCTGATGTTTAATTATTCCCCAGCCATGGATGGATACACAATGCCAACCTTGGTCATTGTTTATTTACATTATTAGTTGATTATAAAATCTTTTAACCAACTCTCATATAATTTTACCAAATGGATATGGAAACAGCTGGCCTGAAACAAAATCTAGATCTAAAAGGGAGTGCCTCAGTAACAGTTCTGGGTACAGCTTTCTTTACAGCAATCTACAATTATCCCTATTACAGTCCTTGCACTTAGATTTTTCTGACCTAAGATGCACACTAATACTTAATACCCTTATTTCTGTCATATCTTTATATTACACTAAGAAAACAAATGTGAACAACCTACTCCCTCATGCTATGACTAGGAGTCTTACTAAGCTTAGAAGGTGACATCCACAGCAATCTAGGACCTATTATAAGTTCATTATCAACCCAGTTAACTATACCAAGACCAAAAGAAATGCCTTTTAATACCATGTGTGCTTCCTCTAAGGAATCACCTGGGGCAGATAACAAAAAACATAGAATTAAACACTCACAATGAATGTAAGACCAAAAGCAACTGCAGATGTTTATGGATTGGTATAATCTAGATATGCTAGACATAATGGGAATATGCATAGACTCTCACATAAAAAACCCTGAAAAAAAGCATTACGGGATATAAAATGTTAAGTACAAGAGTGCAGTAGCTGGAGTAACAATACTAAGCAAGGATAAATGAACCTACACCATCGATGAAAAGTACTGCCTCATCTCATAAACAGAGTTGAGATTTTTGTAAATGATTTTTGTTCCCTGAATCCTTCTTATTAAAAATGACACACATCAGCATTAAGCAAAACCTAACCTTCGCCCATCTTTTTTACAGAAAAAAAAAAAAAAAACAGTTAAAATACACACTGGCTAAGTGTTATGCATTTAAGGTTGTTATTCCCAGTAAATACAAACTCATTACATGTCAACATTTTTTATTATTTTTTTTTGTTTTAATATATTTGCATTATTCAAATGTTTCTACTCTAAATTAAAAATCTACTCCTTTGCTACTTGTCATATTTTAGCATGCATCCCTGTCACCACTGTTTATTTACTGCCATTCCCTCTGCTTTGCTGTCATCTATCATGCACTGTATCCAACTTCTCTTTTAGTCTTTTAACCCAGCATCTATTAAAGTCACTCCCTGCTACCTGTTGTATCCACTGTCTTATCTTCTTCACCCATACTTGGCAGTATCACTTGATATGCATGCTTTTCCAATTTCCCTTTACAACCACTATTAATGCTGCTCTTCTTTTTTCACATCCTGACCCCCCCCCTCCATTCTTCATATGCTTCAGATATGCATTTAATGCATAATCGTTAACCTCATTATTATATAAATTACTCAATATTTATTTTAGACTCTGCACTATTTTTGTATCACTTTATATCCCCATCATATGTTGACATTATCCACCTTATTTACCCCACTTCACCAACACTTGTGCATGCTTCCACTGACCTTCCTCTCCTAATCTTTTTGGAGTCCTATAGTATCTATATAATAACCTCATGTACTGGCCCCTTGCTTGCTCTGAGTCTTTTAAAACATTCAGCATTTCCCAAGCCTCACTCTACTTCTTATCACTCTCCCACATCTCCCTCAATTTATTAAAATTAGTTGACTCTCCCTACTCCCTGAATTGTTACATATTTGCCCTATACTCATTTTCTCCCCACTATGTGCTTCATTTCTCCTCCATACTTTTTTCTGTCCTCTTACTTTCTCCCGATATCTTCTTGACCAGTTTAAATAAACTAGCCAGAGTCCCTTTCTCAAATCAAAAGCCCTTGTAATGTATCCTAAATTGTCCCTACTTACCTTTTTTGTAAGTGCTCCACATGTTCCACTCTTTTTTTTTTCCCTTCATCCCCCTAACAACTTTCTGAACACTTGCTGCTCTTGCTCAAAAACTGAAACCCTAATTGTGGTACACTGTCACCCTCTCACCCTTATTTTCTCCCTTATAAGCTTATTTTGGTCTCTCTCTGTTGTCCTGTCTCTCTTAATATATTTTGTCTTCTTCCTGTAATGGCCTTCTAATATATTGGGTATGACCCTCTCATTTGCTATATTTATTCCACAGTTTTCAGACTCGTTCACTGGCATGGCACACCTCCTAAAGTCAGACAAGCCTCATTGTCCTATTACCTTCCTTGCTCTCATTCCCAATCCAGCTTCTCTGTCCTCTGCAAACAAACAAATCTAGTACAAACTTTTGTTTCTTCACAAGCCACTCTGCTGATGGCTTTTTCTGCACATGCCTTCATAAATGAGTCACTAATAGGAAAGTCACCACCTTGTCATTCATCATAGTCACCTAGCCAGTCACATTCTCCAACATCACCTTTATCATGTCTCACAAATGCTGCCAGTTTGTTTTCTTCTTACCTGCTCCACTATAGCATATATCGCAACTGCCACATACTTTTCCTTCCTCATGATCATGGCATGCCTGCTAGATTTTGAGCTGCTTTCTCCCTTATTACAAGAGACTTCTTAGGGCAGAAATCCTAACCTGATTCTCTTCCAGAATCCTCAAAGTTGTTTAGCCCTTGAGGCACTATCCCTTCTTCACCCTCAAAGAAGAATATGCAGTCACCAGCAAGTAGGTTTGTAATATTTCTTTTATCCTCAACTGAACAAATTTTGATCAACATATTTATTGCCTGAACTAATTTTTCCCATAAGCACTGATATGAACATTTGCTTTTAATAAAGAGCTCTGATATTCTCCCCAAAGCTGAGTCCAGGGTTTTCAAACTAAGTTACCAGTTTACTCAAGCAAAAGCTTTCTTTATATCCATAGGGGCCACCCTGCTCCATTTATGTTCTCACTCTCACAGTACGTCAGGACATCTAATAACCTCTTATGATTTCCTCACTTGAGATTCTCCCATGTCCTTTGCTAAGGGGGCATCTATTTTATTTTTTTATTTTTTATTTTACATATGTTGACCGGGATAGTCCGACTGGATGCATGTCCAATTTCAGTGGAGGCCCGGGGAGAAAAGCTCCAAGGGTAAGCAGATACAGCATTACATAATACCAGCATTACATATTACAAACAGACTGTTTACAGTCATTACATAAGTAAGCAAGTTAAACAAGTTCCACTGGTTAGAGCTAATCCTGAGTGTAAGTCAGGATTAAATTAAATTACACAGTAAACTGGTTAACAGATTCTTTACACATTCTAGAGAGAGTTAGCCAGGCTTGATACACTGACATAGCCAGTTAAGTGCCAAATGTTGCTTGAGTCTAGTTTTAAATTGACCTAAGGTAGAAAGTAACATAATGTCAGCTGGAAGAGAGTTCCAGGGTCTACTTACAGAGTTTGCAAACAGAGAGTCATCGGCTGTGTTATTAATTTTGCTAGTCTGAATTAGTAGTTTGTTAGAGGATCGAAGCAGTCTAGGATTGTTATAGGGGGTGATAATATTTTTAAGTGCAGGAGTATTGTCCAGATTATAGAGGATTTTATAGGCCATAATAAGTTGGTTATACTGGATTAGGCTGGGTAGTTCACACCACCCAAGCCGATTTAGATTGATGCAATGATGTGTCCTAAAAGGCAGCCCAGTGGCAAACCTGGCAATGTGGTTGTAGCAAATTGTTAAGGACAGTCTTGTTTAAATTCAAAAGAGTAGAGGGGATGCATACAGAAGGGTTGAAAGAAGGTGAGAGCGAGCTATGACAATTTTAGCTGGAGGGGTTAGGGTGGCTTTTATTCTGTAAAGTGACCCTAGTTTTTTATTGATGGTTTTGATAGTTTGGTTATCATGTAGGTCGAATTTTAGATTATTATCTATGATGACACCTAATAGTTTTGTGGAGGGGTTAGTGGAGATTATTGTGCCATCATTTGAATTTATGGTAAAGGCGAAAGTGGTAGACCTACGTGTTGGAGAAAATAACAGCATTTTAGCTTTTTTGGGATTTAGGATCAGACGATGTTCAGAAAGCCAATTTTCTATTGTATTAAAAGTGGTCTGGGTAGCTGGCCATAACTCTATTGGAGATGTGGCCGAGCAAATCAGAGTAGAGTCATCAGCATATTGGATACAGCTGCCTTTTAGGATGACAGTATAAAGGTCGTTAATGAAGATGGAGAATAGCAAGGGCCCTAGTATAGAGCCTTGTGGTACTCCAAGGGTGTTAGGTAGAAGATTAGAGAGTTTGTTCTGCCAGAGGACAGCTTGCTGTCGACCATTCAGGCAGGATTGAAACCATTGAAGGACTCTAGTATCTAGACAGAATGTTTGCAGGCTGTGGATTAAAAGTTGGTGATCAACCATATCGAATGCCTTGGAAAGATCCAAGAAGAGGGCTGAGGATATATAATTATTGTTGCGATTATGGTTTTTGGTGTTGGTAAAGGCTAGGAGGGCTAACGTAGTGCTGTGATGAGGACAGAAGCCATGCTGAGTATCTGCCATAAGGTGATTCTTGATTAAGTGGTGCATGAGTTGTCTATGAATACATTTTTCCATGATCTTTGCAAGTGGAGAGAGTATAGCTATTGGCCTATAATTGGAGAATTCAGTAGAGCTGCCTCCTTTGTGAAGTGGGATTACATAGGATATTTTCCAGATGGTGGGAATTTTAGCTTCTACTATGATTTGATTGATTAGTATTGAGACGGGTTAAGCAATAACATCAGCTGATTTTTGTAGGTACTCGGTAGGGAGTTGATCAGCAGAAAGTGTAGTGGGTTTTAATTTTTTGATTAAGGTACAGATAAGTGAAGTGGTGACTGGTTGGAAGCTGAACGTGAGTAGGTTTCTAGGGGTGATACTTTCAGGACCAGGGGAGCTAGGAGGTAATTGGCTAGCTAGGGCTTGAATTGTCTCAGTAAAAAATCGGGTAAAACTGTCAGAAACATCTTCAGGGGTTTTATCAATAGTAGCAGCAGGGATTGGGGTTGAAGTTTGTCTAGGATGTAATAGATTATTTAAACCTGCCTAAAACTTCTGACGGTTATTTTGATTTACTGTCTGTAAATTACAATAGTATTGTTTTTTTGTCTTGTAAAATGGATTTTTTAGTTTCATTCCTGGATTGGCTGTATTTAATGTGATCTTGGGGGTCTTTAGAAGAACACCATAAAGCCCATGCTTTGTTTCTAAGGGTAATTTTGAGTTTAGACTCTTTAGAAAGCCATGGCGCAGATTTGCATTTGTTCTCTTTGAACGAACAGGTGCATGCAAATCAAGTATCTCAAGGAATTTGTTCTTCAAGTATGCTACTGCTTCCTCTAAGGGGAGGTGTTTTAGAATAGACCAATTACATGAGTTTAGTTCTTGTTGGAATTTGGCAGTGTCAAAGTTTTTATTGTTTCTAACCTTTCTGAGTAAGGGTTGTTGGGAATTAATGGCTTTGTGGTTAATTACATATGTGAAAAAGTGATCGCTTAGGCCATCAGAGAGGGTACCAGAGGTGTACAGTTGGGAGTGACTATGAGTACCCAGTCAAGTATGCTTTCTTTTTGTTTGGGCTTACCTAACCTGGTAGGGGTGGATATGATTTGTGTAAATGCATGCAGGTTAATATGGGTGGTTGGGGATTCTGAGGAACAGGTGCCCCAGTCTATGTTAAAGTCTCCAAGTAGTAGGATTTCTTGGGGGTAGTGACATGATACCCAGTGCAGGATATCTTCAAGTGTAGATATATTATTACCTGGGGGAATGTACATACAGATGATATTAATGCATTTATTTTTATTTAGTTGCAATTTGGTGGCAAAATTCTCTGAGTTATTAATCTGAGGTGGTTGTATTACATCCATGGTAACATTCAACTCAGATTTATAGAGTACAGCTACCCCCCCCCTTCCTGGAAGCACAATCCAGTCTGTGTATGTTGTTCCCAGGTGGTAACACTTCACTGTCTGTAGTGTTAGGTTTTAACCAGGTTTCAGATAAACAGAGAATCTCAGGGGAGTGGACATCCAGAAGTGCATGCAATTCATGTACCTTGCTCTTAATGCTTTTAATATTGAGATGACAGGCTAGGAGAGAGTTAATTGGCCTATTAATTGTAGGTTTGTAGCTTAGATTGCAAGTATAGGGGGAATGTGTATCTGAAGTGGGTGGGCCAGGGTTGGGGTGAATATCACCATCAAGTATTAGGTTAAGTCTGTACTTGGTGATGAACTTCAGGAATTTGTTTATTAGTTTGTGGTAGTGTTTGGATCTAGAGCTAATGTGCCTAGAGGTTGAGACCTTGATAGACTGAACAAGATGTTGGATAGGACCTGGTACTGTAAGTATGGTTGAATGTGGGAGGATTTACAGCTGGGGTGATAGTATGGCCTTTTGGGACCTGAAATCCCGAGAGAAACTGGTTTTCATACAAGGTAAGGAGGTATGGTGTGAACATGAGGGGTAGTAAAGAGGAGTATATCATTATTTGTGATTCACCTAGTGAGTTAAGGAACTGTTTTATCTGGTGATGCAACACCAGAAGATAGAGTGGTGAGGTAAAGGTACTGAAAGGGGGATGGGAGAATGCCAGATGAAAGCCAATAGGTCCTATTAAAATGTAGGTAGAAGAATGGGGGTGGATGGAATTATCCCAGATGAAAGCAGATAGGATCTAGAAAGTGGGGGAGTGGCTATAGTACTTTAAATTTAGAGGTACTTGGGGGTGGGAGGTAATTGGGGACAGGGAGGGGAGTGAAGAGAGCCCGAGCGTAGCGAGGGCGAACGTAGCAGGGTTATTGCAGTTTACAAGGTTTCCTCAGGTGTCCTAAAGCTATAAGGTAAGTATTATAGCTCTTAATGTAAGAGTCAATTTACTTAAGTTACAGGGGAAGGAGGCAAACAATCAAGTAGAAAAAAAGCCCTATGGCTGACCAAAATGGTGACCAGCTTAATTACACAGCACTGTTAGTAAAAGCTTAACAAATGCTTTTTGTGTGCAACCTACTCTGTTTAAATGCTGAGAGAAACTGATTTTGTTATGGTGACCAGTTGCAGTCCTGTAGACTCTGTTTTGTAGGTAAAATGTAGAGTTCAACTAGGAAAAGAGAAAAGCAGAGATTCTAATGTAAGCATGAAGGCAAAAACAAGCAGTTATTTTATAATAATACATTCAGAAAGATTTGAGGGTGGGGGAGGGGTGAATTAGCACACTTCAGAATGAACTAAGATTTATAGCTAAGAAACCTAAGCAAGAGAGCAATGCAGTAAATAAACACTTGCCAGATTTTAAAGAGATACCAGAAAAACTAAATCAATTGTTCACAATTGTACAACTAGAAAATTGCCAGTAAAAGAACTTCAGGTATAGCTAGCCCAAGTTATTCAGGTCATAAAAGCACTTTTTCAATGTGTGTGTGCAATTTAAACATTAAAAACACATGCAGCAAGTAGGAGCTCTGATTATACACTTTCTCTAGGTACAGGTTCAGTTTAAACACAAATATTACCACAAATTCAGTAAAGTCACTAGCTACTTATAGAGCCTCTGCAAAAGAACAGAGCAGTCTGTACAGAATCATAATTTAGCAGCAGGTCATTCAGTTACACAAAAAACAGTAAAAGATCCATACAATGAAGAAACTTACACTATGTCACACCAGGTCAGCCAAGGGGGGAAGAGAGAGGGAAATCCTAAGCACCTACATTTGAAAATGATGCCTGTACTGAATTGTAGCAGTTTAACCTGTTTGAGGAAAGAGGGGGGTTGGGGAAAAGAAAAGGCAGTAGGAGTGGTTACAGGGAATACCCTGATTGACTCAAGACACCACACCAGAGGTACATTGAATGTAAGGGCCTAAAATCTGCACTCAGCACTTTAATGTTATTTGTACTCTGCACTTTAATTTTAATGTTACTTGAACTCAGCACTGTAATTTCAGTTATGTTTAGCAGGAAAGACAGACCAACAGTATACAATTTTGGGAATTTTTACAGGGGTTACTTGTTCAAATGTCAGGCTATTGCAGTTTACAAGGTTTCCTAAGGTGTCCTAAAGCTATAAGGTAAGTATTATAGCTCTTAATGTAAGAGTCAGTTTACTTAAGTTACAGGGAAAGGAGGCAAACACTCAAGTAGAAAAAAAAGCCCTATGGCTGACCAAAATGGTGACCTGCTTAATTACACAGCACTGTTAGTGAAAGCTTAACAAATGCTTTTTGTGTGCAACCTACTCTGTTTAAATGCTGAGAGAAACTGATTTTGTTATGGTGACCAGTTGCAGTCCTGTAGACTCTGTTTTGTAGGTAAAATGTAGAGTTCAACTAGGAAAAGAGAAAAGCAGAGATTCTAGGGTAAGCATGAAGGCAACAACATGCAGTTATTTTGTAATAATACATTCAGAAAGATTTGAGGGTGGGGGAGGGGTAAAGTAGCACACTTCAGAATGAACTAAGATTTATAGCTAAGAAACCTAAGCAAGAGAGCAATGCAGTAAATAAACACTTGCCAGATTTTAAAGAGATACCAGAAAAACTAAATCAATTGTTCACAATTGGACAACTGGAAAATTACCAGTAAAAGAACTTCAGGTATAGCTAGCCCAAGTTATTCAGGTCATAAAAGCACTTTTTCAATGTGTGTGTGCAATTTAAACATTAAAAACACATGCAGCAAGTAGGAGCTCTGATTATACACTTTCTCTAGGTACAGGTTCAGTTTAAACACAAATATTACCACAAATTCAGTAAAGTCACTAGCTACTTATAGAGCCTCTGCAAAAGAACAGAGCAGTCTGTACAGAATCAGAATTTAGCAGCAGGTCATTCAGTTGCACAAAAAGCAGTAAAAGATCCATACAATGAAGAAACTTACACTATGTCACACCAGGTCAGCCAAGGGGGGAAGAGAGAGGGAAATCCTAAGCACCTACATTTGAAAATGATGCCTGTACTGAATTGTAGCAGTTTAACCTGTTTGAGGAAAGAGGGGGGTTGGGGAAAAGAAAAGGCAGTAGGAGTGGTTACAGGGAATACCCTGATTGACTCAAGACACCACACCAGAGGTACATTGAATGTAAGGGCCTAAAATCTGCACTCAGCACTTTAATGTTATTTGTACTCTGCACTTTAATTTTAATGTTACTTGAACTCAGCACTGTAATTTCAGTTATGTTTAGCAGGAAAGACAGACCAACAGTATACAATTTTGGGAATTTTTACAGGGGTTACTTGTTCAAATGTCAGGCTATTGCAGTTTACAAGGTTTCCTAAGGTGTCCTAAAGCTATAAGGTAAGTATTATAGCTCTTAATGTAAGAGTCAGTTTACTTAAGTTACAGGGAAAGGAGGCAAACACTCAAGTAGAAAAAAAAGCCCTATGGCTGACCAAAATGGTGACCTGCTTAATTACACAGCACTGTTAGTGAAAGCTTAACAAATGCTTTTTGTGTGCAACCTACTCTGTTTAAATGCTGAGAGAAACTGATTTTGTTATGGTGACCAGTTGCAGTCCTGTAGACTCTGTTTTGTAGGTAAAATGTAGAGTTCAACTAGGAAAAGAGAAAAGCAGAGATTCTAGGGTAAGCATGAAGGCAACAACATGCAGTTATTTTGTAATAATACATTCAGAAAGATTTGAGGGTGGGGGAGGGGTAAAGTAGCACACTTCAGAATGAACTAAGATTTATAGCTAAGAAACCTAAGCAAGAGAGCAATGCAGTAAATAAACACTTGCCAGATTTTAAAGAGATACCAGAAAAACTAAATCAATTGTTCACAATTGGACAACTGGAAAATTACCAGTAAAAGAACTTCAGGTATAGCTAGCCCAAGTTATTCAGGTCATAAAAGCACTTTTTCAATGCGTGTGTGCAATTTAAACATTAAAACACATGCAGCAAGTAGGAGCTCTGATTATACACTTTCTCTAGGTACAGGTTCAGTTTAAACACAAATATTACCACAAATTCAGTAAAGTCACTAGCTACTTATAGAGCCTCTGCAAAAGAACAGAGCAGTCTGTACAGAATCAGAATTTAGCAGCAGGTCATTCAGTTGCACAAAAAGCAGTAAAAGATCCATACAATGAAGAAACTTACACTATGTCACACCAGGTCAGCCAAGGGGGGAAGAGAGAGGGAAATCCTAAGCACCTACATTTGAAAATGATGCCTGTACTGAATTGTAGCAGTTTAACCTGTTTGAGGAAAGAGGGGGGTTGGGGAAAAGAAAAGGCAGTAGGAGTGGTTACAGGGAATACCCTGATTGACTCAAGACACCACACCAGAAGTACATTGAATGTAAGGGCCTAAAATCTGCACTCAGCACTTTAATGTTATTTGCACTCTGCACTTTAATTTTAATGTTACTTGAACTCAGCACTGTAATTTCCGTTATGTTTAGCAGGAAAGACAGACCAACAGTATACAATTTTGGGAATTTTTACAGGGGTTACTTGTTCAAATGTCAGGCTATTGCAGTTTATAAGGTTTCCTAAGGTGTCCTAAAGCTATAAGGTAAGTATTATAGCTCTTAATGTAAGAGTCAGTTTACTTAAGTTACAGGGAAAGGAGGCAAACATTCAAGTAGAAAAAAAAGCCCTATGGCTGACCAAAATGTTGACCTGCTTAATTACACAGCACTGTAAGTGAAAGCTTAACAAATGCTTCTTGCTGGCAACCTACTCTGCTTAATTGCTGAAAGAAACTGATTTTGTTATGGCGACCAATTGCAGTCCTGTATACTCCCTTTTGTAGGTAAAATGTAGAGTTCAGTCTGCTTAAATGCTGAGAGAAACTGATTTTGTTATGGTGACCAATTGCAGTCCTGTAGACTCCGTTTTGTAGGTAAAATGTAGAGTTCAATCTGCTTAAATGCTGAGAGAAACTGATTTTGTTATGGTGACCAATTGCAGTCATGTAGACGCCATTTTGTAGGTAAAATGTAGAGTTCAATCTGCTTAAATGCTGAGAGAAACTGATTTTGTTATGGTGACCAATTGCAGTCCTGTAGACTCCATTTTGTAGGTAAAATGTATAGTTCAATCTGCTTAAATGCTAAGAGAAACTGATTTTGTTATGGTGACCAATTGCAGTCCTGTAGACTCCGTTTTGTAGGTAAAATGTAGAGTTCAATCTGCTTAAATGCTAAGAGAAACTGATTTTGTTATGGTGACCAATTGCAGTCCTGTAGACTCCGTTTTGTAGGTAAAATGTAGAGTTCAATCTGCTTAAATGCTGAGAGAAACTGATTTTGTTATGGTGACCAATTGCAGTCCTGTAGACTCCGTTTTGTAGGTAAAATGTAGAGTTCAAATTAAGTCACACCAGGTCAGCCAAGGGGTGAAGAGAGAGGAAATCCTAAGCACCTATTCTCCACATATTCTCTGGCTATTATTTCGGCATCACTGCTGCATAGTAAGATTGGTCCAAGGTATCTTAGAAAACCACGACAGTGGAAACAGCCAAATAATCCAAAATGCTTTAATGCGATGTGAAAACTCTCTTAAAAACATACGGTAAAACAAGCGCTTTCGCCTGATTAATATCAGGCTTTTTCAAGACAAATTACCTAAAGGATGTGCATAAACTTATATAATGCAGTCAATTAACAAGCATAATTAGCTTGAACAAAATTAACTCATTAATTTCCTTTTAAAGTGCAAAGTGCATTGTGTACTGTTTGGGAAGTACATAAATTGAACAAAATACTGATCAAAAGATAACCAAGTTATAATTCAAAAAAATCACACTCATATAATAAATTGTCATTCCACTTCAAGGACTACTTAATAATTGTATACAACTTGTTAAAATTATTAAAAATTGATTAACATATTTTCTAACAGTAATGATTTGAATTACCCATGTTAACAAACTCAATTTGTTGTGCTAGTAGAAACAAAACGTTTCATACTAAATTTAATTATACGTTAAGCAACAATTATTGTTAAATACCTCACAAGTGAAAAAAGAATAATCAATAATTCTGAAAATGGATCAAGTATTGTGTAAAAAATCATAAAAAAACATAAGAAACATGCTTGAAAAGCATATTATTTAAGGTGTTGTATACTTAAAACCTTATTAAAACACTACCACTATCAATTCAATATGATTAACATATTTTCTAACAGTAATGATTTGAATTACCCATGTTAACAAACTCAATTTGTTGTGCTAGTAGAAACAAAACGTTTCATACTAAATTTCATTATACGTTAAGCAACAATTATTGTTAAATACCTCACAAGTGAAAAAAGAATAATCAATAATTCTGAAAATGGATCAAGTATTGTGTAAAAAATCATAAAAAAAATAAGAAACATGCTTGAAAAGCATATTATTTAAGGTGTTTTATACTTAAAACCTTATTAAAACACTACCACTATCAATTCAATTAAGCTGCCAACCTCAATAATTAATATAAAGGTTACATGTAATACAAGTCCAAGGTATGCCAATTCCTCATTCTTTTCTACTTCTTATATAACACTATCATCCCCGACTGCACATTGAATTTGTCATTGCCTCCTTTTCTGCTTTTCTGCTTAACTGATTCATCATGCCTTGCATCCCCAACTAGCCACCTGGGTCACCTGGTTTCCTTTTTATCATATGCCTAATACTGACTACCATCTGTCCTCAGCTACCATTTTTATGTAGCCTTCCCCATCTTCCTCCTCCTACTTAGGGCTTCCCATTAATCAGAACTCAAACAATGACCTTCATAAATATCAGCTTCTACAAACCTTCTAACAGAACTTCCTGAACTGCTCCCTTATCTCCTTGCTCTGAGCGACCATCTTGGCTTCCTCCATTTCTATTCCAGCATCCCAGCTTCTTCCTCAAATATTTAATTTTGTATACTAATAATTTCTGATCACCCCCCCCATTTTTCCAATTCCTTCATCTACCCTTCCTCCTGTATTTGCTACACCTGCCTTGTGCTCTATACTTTAACCGCCACCTTTTTCTTCATTTGTTCTTCCTCCCTTTCATTTATCTTTATCTGCTACTGCTTCATTTCAATTCTACTCTACTATCTTTTTGTCTCTCTGCCTTTTCTGCAACCCTCTACAATCCATTACCTCTGCATCCCCAATGCCTTAATTCAATCCATTCCCACTTCCCTACTTTGCCTATTTTAGCTTATTTCTTTCATTCACATTGTTATCCATTCTATGTAGCCCCTTAATCTAATTTGGACCTTTACTCTTACTTGGGTCCCATTTCCTCCTCTTCTCTCTAATTCTTCTCTTCTTCCCTATCGCTCCATAATTGCCATGTAGTGGTCTGACATCCTGTCTTTGTCATATATCTATAGGCTGCACCTTTCACAAAGTTTAATCATCTACCAACATTCTATTTTATCTGCTTGATTGGTTCCCTAGTGACCATTTCAAGTCTGTCCATATCATCTTTCTATTCTTTCTCCAAGTTCAGGAATACCGAGTTAGACTTTTTCCCCATCTCTAGCTTCTTTTCCACTACCAGTCTCACTGCAAGCATTGCGACAGTTGTACTGTATCTTGATCTGAATCTGAATTGGTCATCTCCCATCTTATTTCCTATTACTCTGCATACTCATTCATCAGTTACTTTGTCCAGCACTTTCATAGACTGTGACAGGAGTTTGATACTGCTGTACTGTCCACAGCTAAGAATATCCAATCTGTTCTTGTACATTGAGAAGAGAATGGTTATTCTCTAGTCACCTGGGCCATGCCTTTCTCTCCATACTGATATGAGTAACCTCAGGAGTCATTTCTTCACTAATAACCCCCAACATCTTGATCATAACCATTGTGAACTCGTGTGAGCCTACTGCTTTCCCTGACTTTATTTTTAATAATGCTGTTCTTTGTTCTTCTTGGGTGGGCTCTTCTTCCCCTTTCAGTGCAGACTGTCTATGGGACAGTAAAGCTTCTGTGGGTTTTTCTTCATGTAGAAGGTGCTGAAAGTACTCCTCCCATCTGCTTTTGATGTTGCATAGACTGGTAAGCAGGTTGTAGCTCTTATCCATTATACATCATGTCTGATGACTACCTTTTTTATCTTTCTGTTTTAGCATTGCAACCAGAAAAAAGTTTCTTTGAACAATCTGCTGAGTCACTTTCAATAAGTCTGATATCTTGTTCTTTGCTATTGCTACAACTGCTGCTCTCTTAGCCTCTGTTAGCCTACCTGTATTTCTTCTTAGCCTCATCTGTCCTTTCTTTATCCCATTTTCCTGAACTCATCCTTTCTTCTGATAACTTCCTGTACCTCTGCATCCCATAACCAGATTTCTATATGTATTTAGTTATACACCTAGCTCAGACAGCTATCTGTTCTACAGTCTTCTCAAATGTTGTTTTGAGCCACTGTCATTCTTCTTTAACTCCGCCATGTTCTTCCTGTGGTGCTAGAGCCCCAGGTATCTCCATGAAGACATGCGCTTTTACTCTCATCAGCTTCCAGGTCTATAGCCTAATCCCTGTTGATCTTAATACCTTCTCTGACTACTGCTTGTAGATGACTGTGACCACAAGTGGTTTATGCAGTAGTTGACTGTTTCCTTGGGGAAGATTTTTCAGTCTCTCATTCTATTCTATTGCCCTTTTCTTACTACGTGGAAGTCTACCTGAACAACAGGTTAACCACTCTTATATTCAGTCTTGTGAATCTCTGTCTTGCTGTTCCATGTGTTGGCTACTATTGCCAGACAGAAGTTTAGAACGACTTCTCCATTTTTATTCCTAGAACCCCACCTCATGTGGACCCAGGCAGTTTACATATCCCGTTCTTCATCATATACTGCTGTTATCATAAAGCTTCATATCTTGCAACCCATCCTGGCATTAAAAAGTGTATACCTTAACTTATGTACTGTGCAATTTAATTATACTGTGACAAATAATATATAATACCTAACTCTTGACTATTTATAGTATGACTACCCTTACTTAATCTGCTGGTATACAGATTTAGGCCATAATTACATTGATCTGCTAGTATTATTATGAAAGTGTACAAGATGGGTTGCAAACTGGCTCAGAGATAGAACCCACATGGTCAGAATCGCAGGTGCCATGTCCGAATCCAAACCAGTTACAAGTGGCGTCCCACAGGGTTCAGTTCTGGGACCTCTCTTGTTCGGTATATACTTCTCTGAGGTTCAGGCTAACACGGGGGGATTATGGCTGACAAAGTTCGCAGATGACTGCAAACTGGGGGCCATAATCGAATCTCCAGCTGACACAAGCATCCTCCAAAAGGGTCTCACAGAGACGGATGCTTGGTGCCAGAGCCACAGCCTCAAGCTAAATGCTAAAAAGTGCATAGTCATCCCCTTTGGGAAAAACAAGGTGCCCACAAATTACCACATAGGTGGTAATCCATTAAGTACGGAAGAAGTAATTAGAGATTTGGGGACCAACATAGATAGTAATCTTTCCTTTGATAATCACGTTGCCAACGTGGTTAGAAAGACCTTCTATATAGCCCACCTTATCATGAAACGGTTCATATCTAGATCAAGAGAGGTCATTGTGCCCCTCTATTCATCACTCATCAGGCCTATAATTGAATACAATGCCCCTTTTGGGATGTACCTTACCCAACACCTGCAGCAACTGGAGAGACCCCAAAAGTACCTCACCAAGAGGATCATGGGCTACAAACAGATGTCCTATGCAGCTCGACTAAAGAAACTCCAGCTCTACTCAGTTGTTTACCGTCTACTCAGAGGCGATCTATGCCTGATGTACAAAGCCATGTCAAACCCAGAATTAATGGACATGCTCCACCTCAAAAAAAACAAGTCCCTTAGAGCTATACGCTGCAGGGACCTAAACCACAGCACAAAAATAAATAGGACATGCTGGAGGGACAGATTAATTTCCCAGAGGCTCCACTCACTCAGGAATAGAATCCCAATTCATGTTAGACATAGCCCCTCGCTGACCCTCTTCAAGCGAAATCTGGACGCGTGGATGGGGAATCGAAAATTCACCCCTGGGATCTCTTCTGTGTCCCTGCTAGACAGAGGCACAGTAAACTAATCTTAAAAGGGTACCTTCTGTGACCTAATTTACAGAGGCACAGTAGGCTAATCTAATAGGGAGTCAGAAGACAAATACACTCTGGCTAGGCTTATAAATGCCTTAGGGCAGATAGCCTAGTATCTGCCTATGAACCTATCTCTCAGGTAAACTACCCACTTCTTGTGACTCCTTCCTCACATTGCCTGTATCCTGTCAAAGGGTCATCACAACATGCTCTGTGACCTTCATCACCTCATACTAGACTATAACATGTCTGTTCTCTTCCAGTAGCTGCTTGAACTCTTCCTTTTTACTGAAAAACAAATTATCATCAAAAAATGTACACTCTCTTTAGATAAGACAGCTATGCAGTCTGATACATTTCAGAACTGTGGCAGACCTTTCTTGTTTTAAACGAAAGCGCTTACATCTTTTATATTTTTATACATTAAAAACCTGTTTTACATCATTGTGCTTTGGATTTTGTGCTTGTTGGAACCTGATCTGCCAGACTTTTCACATTTTGTGGTTTGCTTTTGCCTTTTGGTTCTACGGTTTGTCTTTTCCATGGCTACTGGCAGTATTGCGGATTCTTCATCACATTCAAGGGAAACAGCTCAGGAAGAAACAGCAACTGGCATTGGATGTCTGACAGCACTGGTTCTACAGTTAACTCAACTGATTGACAACTTTTAGCAGCATGTTGGTCTTGCCAACACATCTACTACAAATGGAGCTTTAAATTCAGACAGAGATACTAGCAAACAGTCTGCTAATTTTAACCTGACTCCACAGTGTCTTGCATTTGGTTCACGCTCTGTTCTTGAACCTAGATAGGTGAGTGACATGTGCATGTCGAATCCGAAAATAGGAGAGACTGAAAGCAGAAGCTTTCAGAATAGTGCTTCACTAAACAGACATTTACAGAGCTCAAAAACTGAAATACCACATCTTACTGAGTGGCTGCAAGCAGGATCATCATTCAGCAAATATTCTGGACATGCCATTCACCATATAGAAGGTAAGCTGAATGAGCTGGATTTGAAATTGTTACGCTGTAAAAAAATTACAGCTAGAAAACGCCTATTTAAAGGAATGTATTAGGCTCAAGATTATCTCAAAAGGTCTCAGGGTTTGGCATTTTCCCACAGGACTTGAGCACAATTCAGCTCTTCACTTAGACCTTTTAAAACTGTTTGATAAATGTGGGCTCGAGCTGCTCGAGTTGCTAGTTAAATACAACACTATAGACATTGAAGGATTATTTAAGGAACTTGGCACACTGGATAAATCCATTAGGGACGATATAGAGTATAATTCTATAAGATATGAACATCATAGAATATACACCAGTATAGACTAGCACATAAGCAAATTAAAGAGTGGCAAACTAAACAAAATAGACAGAAATGTACATGACTATGCCAATGGTGTGGCTTATCCTAAACCTTCTGGTAGCTATAAAAAGTTTAAAGGTACTGTTGGGGAAACAAGAAATACTCCCTACATTACTCCTAGTCCTTCAGGAAATAACAAAATCTTGCTTGAAAGAACAGATGACATGGTTCTTAAATATGAGGAAGAGTACCCTGAGCCCAGGAGGAGGGAAATGATTAAAAACAAGAACTATTACAACAGCAGACAACAAGCCCAAGTGGGGTGACATGCTTTGGGGTTTCAAGGGGCTCGGCCGAAGAACAAGAACTGGAGAACATGAGTACCCTTATAGACTTTTCTAGTGACGATGAAAAACGTATTGAACTGTCTGCATCTGATTTTTTAAATATAAGTAATGAGGTCGAACTAAACAGAAATGCCTGCACTGTGGTTTTAAATCATAAAAATGATTTTACTGTTTATAATTACTCTAAATTGGACATAGATGAGACCATAGCTGATTTGCTTTCTAAGGGTATGACCCTTGTGCCAACCAAAACATTCAGTTTTATTGTTACCATAATTGATTTCAAAATGTATTTAAGGAAATTAAATCTGAGTTTACTGTATGAGACTGAATCACACACACCGACACATATTCCAGGATCATTTCTAGAATTAGTTCCACATACAACCCCCCTTTACATCCTAAACTAGCTGTATATGAAAATTTATGTGAGTTAGACCTCCCCACAAGGGAGCCCACAACCTAGTTAACATTAACCAGGATGAACGTAGCAGCTTGTTGTTCTTTCAAACACAGGATGTGAGGGTTATGAAGCCTGATAAGGGGGTGGTGTATTGATGGATGTCTCTACATACTCAGATAAGATGTTAAAGGTTTTGGATATGGAGAATTATAGAGAGGTCTCCCTTAATGAACTAAATAAAGCATGCAAGAATAGTCATGAGCAATTAATGGATATCTTTTTGGGGAGAAGAATTGATATTTCTCTGTATAATTGCTTAAATGTTACTACTCCTAGGGTTCCAGTCTTTTTTTGGCATCCCCAGAATCTACAAGGGCCTCGTTAACCCCCCACCCCATTAGACCATTGGTTGATGGAAGGGACTCAATCACTATTTCTTGTGCTCAGTATTTGGACCATGAGTTAAAAGGAATTTTACAAAAGGAATTCCAAATATGTAAAGATTCCTGGACCTTCCTGGAACATGTTAATAGGATGGAGTACAATGAGAATGATATATTGACAATGATTGATGTAAGGGATTTGTACACAGCCATCCCACAGTCCATTGGCCTAGAATGGGTTAGTGACCTACTATTAGAGTACAAAGTTAACCAGGAGAAAATTGACTTAATTTCAGAATTGTTAGAGGAAGTCCAAACCAACAACTATTTTTCATTTAATGATACATATTATTTACAGACAACTGGAGTGGCCATGGGGTCAGCTTGTGTGTGTGTGTGTGGGTGGGGGGGGGGGGCATTTGCAAATATGGTCATGGCCCACTGGGAAAGAGTCTTTGTATTCCAGTCTCATTACTACTATTACATCAAAATGTATCATAGGTACCAGGATGACATCAGCCTAATTTGGAAGGGTTCTTCTGAAATGTTAGATGAATTTTTACAATATCTTAACACTACAACCTCTTTTCTACAATTCACTTGGGTCATTAACTCATTCACTCCGGAGCAGCTCAGAAAAAGCTGCCTACTTAATTCCACCATAGGAACAACAGTGCAGCCTGAGCTCATTTTCAGAAAATCCATTTGTAATGCTATACATCATAACTTTAACTATAAGAGCAACACTAAAAATGTAAATGCGAAAGTTGTTCAGCAGACACTGACCTTTCCAACAGTGTAAATGTTGATAGTGCATATCAAAGTCATTATTAAATATTTGGCAAGGAATGCTGATATTGTGCATATTTTTTACATTTTTGGAAAAGCAAAGCACAATATCTTGGTCTATGTACCATGCAGACCCATACAATTTGAATTTAATTTGTTAGTATGAATGTCAGCTTTAAAATGATACTTTAACCATAACTGTGTGACACTCCTTTCATGAGATATTCACAGAAATATGATTAGTATATTATTTCTCATAATTGATAAATAAACAAAGCATATTATCTCATCACCTGTAACAGACAGAGCCTACATATCAGTGTAGAAGTTGTGCATCTGAATGCCAGCTTCAAAATGATGCATCATTTGTGTGATTACCATGCTCCCTCGCAAAGATATGGGCATAATAATGAGAAGTATTGTAAATGTATAATTTTCATATTCGTACAAGACTAAAACTGTGATATCTGTACATGTGTACAGTGCACAGACAGTTATTTTGCCATGTTGTAAGGAGTAACACTGTCTTCAAAATGAGGTTTTACTTCACACAATGAGATTCTCCCTTGCAAAGTTATTTACCAAAATATGAAAAAAATCATAATTTCCATCACCTAAGTCCGAAACAAACTTTGATATCTGCCTAGGAGTACAACATACAGGCACCATTCTTTTACCATGTTAGAACTATAAATAATCTTTTCAAATGAGGTATTACTTGGCACATTCAGATGCTCCCTTGCAAAGTTATTTACCAAAATATGAAAACAATCATAATTTCCATAACCCAAGTCCAAAACAAACTTTCATATCTGCACATGTGTCAAACATACAGGCACAATTATTTTACCATGTTAGAACCAGCAATACTGTCTTCAAAATGAGATATTACTTGGCACATTCAGATGCTCCCTTGCAAAGTTATTTACCAAAATATGAAAAAAAATCATAATTTCCATAACCTAAATCCCAAACAAACTTTGATATCTGCACGTGTCAAACATACAGGCACAATTCTTTTACCATGTTCGAACCAGCAATACTGTCTTCAAAATGAGATATTACTTGGGACATTCAGATGCTCCCTTGCAAAGTTATTTACCAAAATATGAAAACAAATCATAATTTCCATAACAGTTTTTTGCCAAGCTCAGAGAAATGAATTTTACACAACACATTTCATAATAGTGTTTTACTTACTATACTGGTCCGACTTGGTCATGGGTGTTTTCCATTCTTCTCACAAGCTGCATGTTAGCAGTCTTGCATGGCTCTCCTCATGGCATTGTGGAAGTTGGTCAAGAACAACGCAATGCCCTCCTCAGTTAGGTGAATGCCATCCCTTCTGAACAGGTGAACATCTTCCGCGGTGATGCCGTTATGGCAGATTGTAGATCCACCGATCCTGTGCATCAAGCCATGCATGAACGCATTCTGTAAACATCTGAACAGCAGAAGACAGTCTTACCTTACCTGAAATAAAGCATGGGTGGACACTGACAAGGGTGCACAGCAAGAGCACATGTAAAGAGAAAAAGCAGGGTAAGGACCGCCACTCCACTAATATGCCAAGGACAGGCATGGTGTGACTGTCAGTCAATGACATTTTTTGAGAACATTTGTCGCATTTTTTGAAACCAGAAGGGCGGTGTTCTTTATGTTCCCTGTCTTTATCCTTAGACATATTTGAATTGAGAAGAAAAAACAATACAACAAAAGAGCAATAGTACAACTACAAAGAGAAGAAATATATATTATTATTTTTTTTTTAAATAGAAAGAAAGGACTAGCAGACAGAGAGGAAAGGCCCTCTAATTTAAATGGGCAACTATGGCCATGTAACTAAAATGGGCCATACATTCCTTAGAAAAAGGGGACGGGGAAGCAAACACTCATAGGTTCATACTAGGCTGTCTGCCCTAGGGCATTTATAAGCCTAGCCAGAATGTGTTTGGCTTTCGCCACCCATTTTAAATTTATTTTGCTATGCCCTTTTTCGAGGTTAGTATACTGTGCCTCTGTCTAACAGTGACACAGAAGTGATACCCGGGGTAAACCTATGATCTCCCATCCACTCATCAAGATTCCTCTTGAAGAGAGTCAATGAGGGACTCTGCCTAACCTGGACTGGGATTTTATTCCAGAGTGAAGGGAGTCTCTGGATTATGAATCTGTCCCTCCATCATGTCCTATTTATTTCAGTGCTGAGGTTCAAGTCTCTCGAGCGCGTAGCTCGATGGGATTTGGATTTTCACTCATGACAATCACTCAGATAATGAGGAGAAAGTAGTTAAATAGAAAAAGGTGAAGAAATATAGTCAAAAATATCGAAAAATTACACTTAGCCAATGAGCCAGTAAGGAGACAACCTTGAAGCTTTTGCGGCAAATGAGATCTGGGGAATTGCCGTGGTGCACCATGGGATAGGGGATAACCTTGAGCCAGTAAAAGCTCTCGAACTTTAGTATCGGCCGAGTAGGAGCCGAGGATCAGCTCCAAACCCATCCAGCAAAAATTACGGCGAGAGGACTACATAACATCAGGAGTTCATACAATTGAGAGCACATGAAAACGTTAACAGGAGTTCATACAACTGAGAGCACATGAAAATGTTAGCCTTTTGTTAATTAGGATCTTTTGCTAGACAGAGGGTTATAAAACAACGTATCATTTGACAATATTTTAGTGCTTTACTGTTTTTATGAAGCATCAGCTTTAAGAGGAAGGGTTTATTCCAGATAAGGAAATATTATACCTTTATGTATAGTAGCTCTAGCAGTGGAGTAAAAGAAATTTGATGTTTTTCTCGTGAGTACTATGCATAGTATATGTTGCTAGTTTTGTCAATGTACAGCCTAAGATCCACAGATTAGTCTTGCCAAATGCCTATATATGAAGAGATTGTTGACTCTGTGGGGTGCCTGTTAATCTCTGTAATTTGCCAACTACTTGGAGCTGTGGCAAGTTTCTGTCTAGATCCAAAGAAGGTTTGCTGTTTATGTACTCACTTAGGGAGTGTAACTCATTTTGTAGTTGATTATATTGAAAGGTCTGACAGCTTTTATTCAAATAATATCATGTCAACATATATTATGAGTGGTCTAAGAGGCAGGTCTTTTGGAAGCTTGCTGACTAAGATCAAAAATGGTGGGGGGGGCAAAATGGAGTCTTGTGGGATACAGGTAGGTGAGGAGGTGGAAGAATCAGCTCTGAATTCAAACAAAATGCTTTTTTTCATTTGAAAGGAATATATTCTAATATGTTCTGATATTTTAATCCTGTTATATTCAGTCTTCAACAAGTTTTCTGACAAAGGACTTTTTTCGGCAAGACTTACTATGATAAAATGTAAACAAGTACACAATTGTGAGAAATAATATCAGGGAAAAAACATATTTAGTACTAGTACTTTTCACAAGCAATAAAGTGGTTCTTCAAACAGCTCAAGTCAAGGCAGTAACATTTTATGTACTGTGGCTTCAACTTCTAAGGCATACTTCATGGCCTGTGGGCTCAGTACAAATGGAAGACCAGATTATTTTGTTGTGCACTTTATAATGTAAAGGATTTTAGACTTCAGGTGAAGTGAACGTAACTCGTCGAGTCAAGGCAGTAACATTTTATGTACTGTGGCTTCAACTTCTAAGGCATACGTCATGGCCTGTGGGCTCAGTACAAATGGAAGACCAGATTATTTTGTTGTGCACTTTATAATGTAAAGGATTTTAGACTTCAGGTGAAGTGAACGTAACTCGTCCGACTTACTCGTGAAAAGCAATTTGGCTACTGATGGCAAGATATCAGTGTGGCATGATCTCTTCATATTTCCTGCCCATTTCACAATGTGATGCAAAGTGCTCTTCTAATACTGAGACAGAGTCCACTTTAATATTACCGCAGCTATGAACAGCAGGGAAGGACCATGTTGTGATTCAGAAATGCAGATTCATCTCCATGCCAAGCAAAAATATTCAATTTTTCACTAAGGTGTTAATAAATATACTGAGAAAACATTTTGATTTTCCCTGCTGGTAAGAGAACACGAAGACTGTGTAATAGGCCACCTGTTACCTTTGGAAACTGTTCTTCAGTCTTTACTCTAGAAGGCTAATTTCTATTTCCTTATCGAGTCCCTTGCATACTGGGAAAACTTTTCTTAGAAACAGATTTTCAAAGATTGTGAGCAGTACCACACTATGAGGACTTACTCTTCTAAGAAAAATGCATCCCTGCCCTCAGCAAGAGTTCAAATTAACAGGCTGCTTCCCTCAGTATCTTAGCTAACGGAACATGGCATGGATGTCCCTGTTCCAGTTTTTATGCCATTATTCAAAGCTGTTTGCAGTTCTGTTCAGTTTGAATAACTCACACTGTACCTCATTAAAAAGTAAGCAACACAAGCGGTCTGTGGAGATTACATCACACTGCCTGTTAAAAATCTTTCCTGCACCCACAACGTAAGACCTCCTGCAAGTGCAGATTTTAGTAACATCATATTTTGTAAGGTGACGCTGTCCAGTTCGATTCTCAGCTAGAGCGTCTTCTGCGTGGAGACATGCGTGAATGGGCGTACCTTCATTGAAGGTTGGGCGTCAGGCCTGGCAAGCTGGTATGTAAAAATCAACTGCCAATTATTAGCGGACCGGAGTTCCGCTGTGGCGACCCTAACCGGGAAAAGCTGAAAGACACAAAATATGCCCATGCAAAAAGTCTTATTTTTTAGACAAGGAATCAGGATAAAGTAGTTTTAGGTTGCCTAAGCGTTTTGCCAGACTACTGATCCAAACCAGCATTTTTATGGAGGAAACTGTTCATTTTGTTTGAAACTTCCACACTGTTTTCAGATAATTAACACCACTGCTTTGCATTTTAAACACATGTAAGATACAAGATTCACATTATATCATTTCCTAGTTATTGTAACAGAACTGTCTGCCTTGCTGTACCTTCTAAGCTGAAGGGATGTCAGCTCTCCCATTACTAATTAAGGTTATGAGGCTATGATTACTTATATTTCATACAATACAGTTAGCGAGCCTTCACTGGTAAGTTGCTTTAAAAACAGTTACCACACAAATGATGCATTTAAAAGTCGCACAATAACTTGTGAAGTACAGTATTCAGATTGTTGTGTAGGAATGTGGGGAAAAGAAACACATTATCTTAGCTACTAATTCTCAGGATGACAGGTACCACTGCGAACAATGCATTTAGCTAGATTTGGCGGCAACAGTACTAGCAGTAGCAATGTCATTAAAAAAAAAAAGAAAATTAAAAACGTTGCATTGACTGCGCATTGCAAGTGAAATGGCACACGCAGACACCATCATTCAGCCATCAGATGACAGGACAACGACAGCAGACTCATGTTTGTGCTGCTTTACATGACAGTGTGTTAAACTGCTCTTGCGAGCAAAAATTAGTACAGAATTCCAAAAAACAAGTACAGTACCTGAGCGCTGAGCTGACCGGGAACTCTACAGTACAGTGGATGAATGGGAACTCCCGGTAGTGCCTATATGGCAGTCCGTAAAATCCTTGACTAGCAAAAATAAAATTGAGGATCCAGTAGCAGGTAAAATCTCCAGTTTTTCGCAAAAAGAAAGGAAATACCTGCTGCTGGACCCTCTTTTTATAAGGGGAAAACAAAAGAAGTTTAGGCTGGGGGTGGAGGTGTTATGCAAGTGGTGGCTCGGAATGCAAGAATCCGATTGGTTGCCGCCACTTGCTTACCAAGAACTTTTAAAACGTATTTTCTGAAGAAAAACTTCAATGTGACCTTAATGTAAAAACACACTGAATCGCAACTAGATAAGGTAAATTACATATTCAGTTACAATTTCAGTGTGTTTTACATTAAGGTGAACTACAAACCTGCAGTACACTTTCTCTCACTTGTGGAAGCACTCTGGGGTAATGACTTGAAATTTGTAACTTCTCATGGCGCGCTCGGGCTTAAACACACAGGCGCCATGAGAAGGTACTCGGGGTTAATGAGTTAATTTAGATAACATGAACTATTTGGATTCTTATTTGTTTAAAGACAAGCCCAATGAAAGGAATGCTACCAGAATATACAGAAAAACAGCATACTCAAACTCTTTTCTGCACTATACTAGTTGCCACCTGAAACATCAGAAGAAGTCAATGGTTAAGGGGCAGCTTGTTCGAGCTGCCCGCATGATCTCGGTGGAGGAAGATTTTAAATCAGATTGTGCAAATTTAATCTATGTTTTTCATGAGAGCATACCAAGTAGATTTACTTAATGAACTTATAAATAATGTTACAGAAAAAAGAAGATCAGGTCATTTTAAACCCATTGTAGGTGCCCATATTCCAGATAACAATCTGGCAGATGGAGGCATTAGAACATCATTTGAGCAAGTAATTCCTTTCCTTAAGTCATTGATCATCACATATAATTCTGATTCTCCCAGTTTAAGATGGATTTTAACAAGAATTGGGACATTTTAATGGAAGACACAGGTATTAGATCTCATCTAGGTGCTAAACCTATCATTACATACAGGAAAGGGATGAACTTAAAAGATCTCCATAAAAATAGACAAGTTCAGAACATGACAGGCCGTCCAGGTACTCATAAGTGTGGTTCATGAAATTGGTGCCACAAGCTTAAATCTGGAGCCACGTTTACTATAAATAACATTGGCAGTGGTCTATATTGCTTTATGTGACCACTGTTCTGTTTTCTATATAGGAAAAACAGAGAGAAAGTTTTCCTGTAAATTTATGAGCATGACTATGCCATTAGGAAGATCAACATAAATAATGCTCTAGCTAGGCATATCCATGAGAATATAGACCATAGTTTTAAGTTCATGGCCATAGACCATGTTGACATTAGTGATAAAAAACCATGGTGAGCACAGTTAGAACTAAAGGAACTTAAGATGGCAGATTTTGCTACATGCTGATAAATGCTGTGTATTATTTAAATGTTTGCCTTGTTCTACAGCTTTCTCTGAAGAAGTTTACATTGTTTTAAATGAAAGCGCTTACATCTTTTATATTTTTTCTACATTAAAAACCTCTGTTTTACATCATCGTGCTTTGGATTTTGTACTTGTTGGAACCTGATCTGCTGACTTTTCACATTTTGTAGACCTTTCCAAAATTCCTGCTGCCCATATGTATAAAACAGTATTTTAAGTATATTTTAGTGTGTTTCAGGATGTGACACATTCAGGACACACATACTTTTATATACATGGTTTTAATCATTGTTTGATTACATCACATAGCATGCTAGAGGAATAAAAACAGGCTTCAGTGTTACACAAGCACTGTGTCTAGTGTTCTAAATGTTCTAATGTTGCTCATGATTTGTGAAAGCAACACACCTGACCTAATGGTAAACTCTTAAGATACATATGGATGCACTTGCCGAAATGTATGACAATCCATGTTAGACCAGCATGACAGTAGCTATAAGTCTGCAAATGTAAATGCACAAAGAGATCTGGCCAGTTAGGTAGAACTTTTATATTAGGCTTAGAATACATGTACAGCATATGCCTGCATGGCAACTGGTTAGCCATCTATCTACCATCATGTTAAAAATAAAGCACTGATAATATTACAAAACATCTCATTTGTGCATCTCTCCTCTCAACACCTAATGTTTGTGGGCCCTACTTCTCTGAAAAGTAACTACAAAGGCATAAGTCCATTCTTGCTACAAAATAATAGGATAGCAATAGGACAGCACTGCACTGTACTCCCATCTCATAGCATAAGGAAACAAAGGCAATAGATTACAAATGGGAGTGTTCATGTACCATAATGGGTCCCACCTGTGTTAACAAAGTACACCTTCAGAAACCACTATAAGAAGACAGTGCAGCAAAACTCATAAAACATAAAGGGTCTATACTCCACTGCAGACATGCCTACATACTGTGGAAAAGTTATTCATCATAATTGGACCACATTGTGCTATCAAGTCTAGAGGTTAGGATTTGCGGATTTCCCCCAGCAGCCTGGATTCAACTCCAGGTATGGAAATGGGTCACTCTTGAGGGCAGGTTTGACATAGTGGAGTGGAGTTGATGTAAAATGTAAGGTCTTTAGCTCACAGATACAAGGTTCAGGGTTTTGTTTTGACTACTGGTTATTGGCTAGGCTTGTAATAGTCTGCTGAATGACAGCATAGTATTTACCTTTGAACCTAGGAATCAATACACACCTCAACTGACCATAGGAAATCGAATGTGCAAGATCACGTCCATTGTAATAAGACCAAACGGTGATGCTGCTATACCCCTACAGGGAATAATGTAGCATATGATCCATACAAGTATGCACCCTAACATGGTAATACTAAAACAACACCTTCAGTGTGAGTAATCTATAGTTGCTGTGATTCAAAAAAATATTTAAGCTCATCAGTGGCATCATCATCTAAGGCAGAAAGAAAATCAAAGATAAACATACACTGTAATTCTCAAAAACAAGTGCTAAGAATAATCTAGTGCACAGTGCATGAAGATTATGCTCTGATATTTGGGAAAAGACAAATCAGTTAAGTGCTAGAGTGGTATGAGACCCAACCTTAACAATTGTTAAGCACCACTTGCTTAAGTTGTTAAGGTTGAGTCTAGAGCTACGCAGTCAAATCTGCCAGTACTACTGAGCAGCAAATGGCAGTGGCAGAATAAAAGATTTGTTTCCGTCTGCTGTCCATCACTAACATGTACTTACATCCTGTTACACTAAAAAGATATATGTGCGTTTGCATTTTCTGAAGTATACAAAGTCTGAAACTCAAGTGCATGTTATTATTTTATAAACTGAATCTTCAGTAATTTGTCCGAACACCATGGACTTTGTGAGGAACAGGCAAAACATATGAGGCAGAAATCTGGACATTCTGTGAAAATCTGGAAAGTTGAGAAACATGAAAGGTGAGTGTTAGGGTTACCACCTGTCCCACTTTGCGAGGGACAGTCCCTCTTTGGGCAGTTGTGTCCTGACAAAAAAATATTAAAAATGACAAATGTCCTGAGATTGTAGGACATAATTATGTCCTATATTGTATGTAATAGTTGCATAACACATTTATTCTGTATCTAAAATACCTAAATGTTAAAAGAAACAGAATAAGCAACTAAAATGCTACAAGAATAAGCTATTATTTAGGCAAAAATGTCGAGTTCTATCCTTTGTAATGACCGTGGGTATGTGTCGGCCTGTAAAATCTGATGTTTGTCCCGAAAATCATCCACTTTGATCATTTGAAAAGGTGGCAACCCTAGTGAGTGTAACTGTAGGTAATGTATGAGATGACAAAAAACAGATAAATACTAATTTGCATACAAGTATTTTATCTCATTTTCATTATTTATTCATTCAGAATCTAGTTTTCACTGCTTAGTTCTTTTAGAAATATTCCTTAGATTCTAGCAATCAGTTTGCCTCTGCATAACAACCTATTATCTCAAATGTTTCAGATTTGCACATTTTCATTTTTCCCGGCATGAAAAGTAGAATAAAAACACCTTAGTTAAAAATTTCAAAATAACTTTTATTTTCACAGTCGCACACATTTCTGGCTAATTTCCTAGCTATTATGATACCACTTGATAGCAGCTAACAAGTATGATGCCAGAAAGAAAAGACAGGAAATGTAGCACAAAGGCATGAAATGAAGTGCAAAAAAATGCTATGGAAGAAAATGAACCATTTAAGTATTCAGATTACTATGTGCAAAGGCAATTGTGATACAATGAGACAGTTAAATCCATCTATGTAACTAAGGGAAAGCAGCCTTTTTCAGCTCTCTTTAATTTGAAATCATTCTCACATTTACAAAGGAAATGACAAACTGAACAAAACTGCTATTGGAAAATTGTTGATTTGCTTATCTTCACTGCAGTGTCTGCTGTATATAAAATCTAGAAAGGTTCATTGTTCGGTCCTAAAACATTTTCTGAAGGCTTCTTCAGATTGGTTCGCTGCTAATATTACTACTGCTATGACCCACTCTCTTTGTTAGGGAAGTGATTGAATCATTGTGTTTGTAAGATGTTTGATGTATATGCTTTGAAAATTCAATAAGCATTTTATTCAAAGAGGGAAAAAGGGAGAGAGGGATAATATGGGGCAGAAAAAAGCAAGCAGAGAGGTTAGAGTGTTTTATTTGCCACAGCAAATAATGCAACTGAAAACGCTTTGCCAATTTGGTTTTAAATGACTTTAAAATGCAGCTGACTTGTAACCCTTGACATCTAAGGCAGTAATGCTTCTAAGACATTCTTCTGAATCCAAGCAGGTTAGAATTAATTTTTCTGTCTTTGAAACTGAATGAATTGTAGGAAAGCTTGAAGAAGACTAAGACAGACTGGCATGGTGAAAAGAGTGCTTAGTGCATGCTATTTTTGGCCATCACTTTCATTTCTATAAATACATATCCACTAATTAAAATAGCAGGTATGTCTTTTCAGTTTTTCGAGCATCCTCTTTCAGTAACAGCAAAGGTTGTGTTCAAGAATGGCAGAAGTCAGTGCTGCAGGACAAACAGTGACAGTGGTGAAGGCTGTTTAGGCAGGACATACAAAGTTGTAGAAGTGATACAGGTAAGGCAGTGTTACAGTGCATGAAAGATTAGGTACCAAGTAACAGGAAATCCAGCATGCAACACATAATGTGGAGCTCTTAAATGGCATTGCTGTGCAAAGCATTAGGATAGCTAAAGTAGCCCCTATAGTATTATTTTTAGAGGACTTGCTAGAGGATGGACAATATGAGTTGAGTTTAGAGGACTCTTAGGTGAATCACTGACTCAGATTGTTGAGTAACTTAAGGCGGGGAGCTCTTTGCTGAAACAGCAGCTGGATACAAGATACTTGTTTGAAACAGCATTATGTAGAAAGTTTAATGTATGAAGCCAATAACAGAGGGTATATGTAGGCCAGAAGGACAGTATGACTCAAATATCAGGTTAACAAAGGAATAGACAATACAGTACAGTCACTGCTGAGAAGAGACAGTAGGCAGGAAGGGGATTGCTTTCACTGTCAAAATAGAAGAGAAGGTAGGCAGGAAACATTATTCACTGACAAAATGGGTCAGGAAGTCCTTGGATTCAACAATTGAAGGGGTAAGTGACTCCTTCACAATCAGTGCTAATCATTGCCAGAATTCATGGAAGTCACTTACTGTCATCACCATGAGAATGCAGACGACGATTGAGGAGCATTGATGGCTACCTAGCTGTGCAGAAAAGTACTGTGTGTGTGTGTGTGTGTGTGTGTGTGTGTGTGTGTGTGTGTGTGTGTGTGTGTGTGTGTGTGTGTGTGTGTGTGTGTGTGTGTGTGTGTGTGTGTGTGTGTGTGTGCGCGTGTGTGTATTTTTGTGTGGATGCATTGAAGGAGGGCACATCTTGCTCAATGCAGAGAAATAAGACTCTGAACTGGTAGCAAGATGAATAAGGCTATGAATCTGAACTGGTAATAAGATATATGTTGTAGTACTGGGTATGAGCCTCTCAGCCACATTTTTCCTACTGTGTGTCTGAGCAATACAATTAACTAGACCTATGTTGTCCAACACGTTTCACACAGGCTATAATATTGACCTCCAAGGAATTAAGCGTAGTCTGTGGCATGCCACAGAGCCATCAATGACAAACAATTTTCAATCTGCATTCACTTCGCAGTTAACAGTGCAATGACACTTTAAACTGAGTTTAGAATTTCCCAGATAACCAGTCTTCAGTATGTGCACACACATACTGAGGAAATAGAGCTATATCAAGAGGCTTCCCCTTGTTCCATTCCTATTACAGTGCTTTGGAAGTTGATTTTGAAGTCTTCCTTTATCTCTTGAAGAAGGATTTGTGAGGTGTGTGTGTGTGTGTGTGTGTGTGTGTGTGTGTGTGTGTGTGTGTGTGTGTGTGTGTGTGTGTGAGGGGTGTGTCTGTGTGAGGTGTGTGTATATGTATGCACGAGCTTACAATCTGCATGCCTGCTGTTTTACTTGTGATTATATGCGTAATATTTGCTTTATGAGTTTTTTGTTTGCAGGATTGGTGTGTGCTTGTGTGAATTAAGTAGAAATGGTGAGTGACTGTGTGTGTGTGGGCCTATATTTTTACATGTGGAATTCTGTATATATACATATGTATATATATATATATATGTATATATCTATATATATATATGTATATATATATATATATATATATATATATATATATATATATATGTATATATATATATATATATATGTATATATATATATGTATATATATATATATATATATATATATATATATATATATATATATATATATAAAATAAGACCGGGTCTTATACTCTTTCCCCCACCAAAATATGCATTAGGGCTTATTATCAGAGGATGCCTTATTTACCCCCCCTATACAACAATCTACATTTAGTCATGTACACAAATCAGCATTTATTCATGTACAAAATTCAACATTTATTCATGTACAGAAATTGACATTTATTCTGTACTTTTCTGTTACTGGGCAACAGTTCTAAGTAACATGTTAAGAGTTGTATGAGAATTCTACATAAACAGTGCAACCAATATTTTATCTTCAGAATATCGACACCTTGGCTTTTACAGTGCAATATTTCATGCTTAACAGAAAGTGCAGAAAATGTAAATACATTTGTATTGGAAGAGGGGAATAAAACTGAAATCAGAAGCAATCCATTCTGTTGCTCCGATAACGGAAAAGTTATTCAAATACAGTCATTTCATCTTCTTCTGGAACAGTGTCATAAGTCTCCAACCCCCAATTCCAGCCTGAATTTCTTGCAACTCCATTTTCTGCGGAACCACTGGCCCCAATCTGTCATGCATAGCAGCAAACCACTCCTTAAATGAGCACCGCTTGTCCAAGTAGCCTGCTTGTAGCGCATTGGCAACACAGCTGTCAGTGATTTTATCCCATGAATTTTTCACCCAGGTCACAACCTCTTGCAGGCTAGACTTCACAAAGTTTCCATGCTGATTTCTCTCCATTCTATTTTCAATGTAGTCATTGAGTTTCATGTGCAAATGGTCCTTGATTGGCTTGTTTATTGCAATATCAAGAGTCTGGAGATAGGTAGTAATTCGTGCGGGAAACATTGTTTGATCTATTCTTCTCTGTGCAAGGAATTTCTTCATGTCTTTAGCACGGTGAGTGCTGGCTGAATCCCAGACTAGAAGACCTCTTTCGCCACCTTGCAAAAGAAGTGGCAGCATTACATTGACCCACTTCCTTATAACTGCTTGTGTGCACCAGGCTTTTTCAGTATCAAGACTGTAAATGCCTGAAACACGTTCAATCTTATCTTCTTGCACTTACTAATGATTAGAGGTGGGGTTTTCTTTCCATCTAGATGAATTGCCAAAATACACGTAACACGTGCATTCTCGTAACCAGTGGAGGGAATGTAGCCTGACGAGGCACCCCTCTGATCAATTGTTCTTTGAGATCCTTGGCCCATAAACACTGCAGTTTCATCCATAGCAATTAGGTTGGAGAGTTGGTATTTAAGGAAGTCGATGCCATCAACAAAGGACTTTAATGCAAGTGCACATATAATAACTTCAGTATCTTCCAGCTTGAACAGTGTTGTTGATCTTCTTAGAGACAGTTCATATCGCCAAAGGAAGCCATCCAGCCAATGTTGTGATGGTTTGAATTTTTCTGGGGATATTTCTAACTGTGGTTCCACTGCAAGAGCAAATGCTTGAATATCAACCCTGTTCACAAACTTAGCCTTTGCTCTCCTGTTAGCAATCCATTCACAGATGATGTCTTCCAGCTCAGGAAATAATGATTGCCAACCTGATCTACACTTGAATTTCTTAGCAATTCCCTCATCAGCCTGTTGACTGAGGTTATCGTACACTGTATGCCATTTTCAGACCATTCAGAGATGTAACTTCTTCTCTTTGCAGAAAGCCGTCAGATTCGTTCTCTGGGAGTCCACCACAGTTCCTTTCTTGCACTCGATGGAATAGCTTTTTCTTTTTGCACTCATCTTGTCGGGGGGGGGGGGTTAATTCAAGACTTATGAGACTGGAGTGGCAACAAAGAATGGTGACAGTTAAGAAGACACAACCACAACCGTTCGTTATCAAGTGTGTGTGCTTTACACGCGTTGTCTGTACTTTGACCAATCAAAGTACACCTGCCAGTGCTTATGGGCCAAAGATCTCAACCGTCAAGTGTGAGTGATGATTAGGGTTACAGTAAGAATCATGGAGGCCTCCGATGGAAAGAATCGTATGACTTTCTGCAAAGAGAAGAAGTTGGGTGTCCGAATGGTCCAAAAATGGCGAGCAGAGTACGATAACCTCAGTCAACGGGTGTCAATAATATTATTTTATAATTCAACATGACCGTCGTGTGTTGTTGACAATCTTAACTGGCGCTTATTTTTGGGGTAGGGCTTATATCATGACCACCCTGGAAAACCATGCTAGGCCTTATTCTTTGGTTATGTCTTATTTACGAAGAAATACGGTACTATTTGTTTACAAGCATGAGGTGTGCCGGTATGAAAATTTGAGTCATGTTGTGCGTGTTTGCCTGTGTTTTTGTGTGTGTCAGCATGCAAGTTATTTGAAAGTGATATTTGCTTCTGTAAAGTTGGGAGAGGGTGGATTCTGAGAGGGGAGAGGGCATAGTATCAGAACTGACTTCAAATTGTACCTGTTTTTTTTTTTTTTTTTTTTTTCCTGACACTCAAACAATGTCTGATTTTCTTTGAAATCATGATGAGGAGAATGAGAGGGTAGTGGGGTGAGAAATGTTTCACAACAACAAAAATGAAAACAGGAAAGTAGTTTAAAAAAAACACTCATGCCATATCTCTTAATTATCCGGACTTTTGCAGAATGTCTTTTTTTTTAATTCTTATGTGCTTCCGTTTCCACCCACATACCAAAGACATGCAGTAGATGGACTGGACACTCTAAACTGGACATAGGTGTGAGTGTACGTGCGAGTATGTGGGGAAGAAGAATTACCATGGCAGGGCAAGCCACCCAGTGGTGTAAACCTTGGTTCTAGATGATTGTCACTGTTGAACTGACACCTTGACCCCATGTGCAGAAATGGGTAAAATGGGGTTGTGGATGGATGGATGGATTGTTGGTGTCTTCATCAAAAAATGTGTGGTTTTCTGATCAATAACTGATGAAAGAAGTCACTAAATGACAGACATTTCAGTTTCAGACTTCATATCCATCAGAAAAAATGCAAATATAAAACACATTTTGCTAGAGACCTGATAAATTCATAAGAAGCATTTAAAACCTGTCTCAGGTTGTGGGCCTTTTCCTCCAATTATTTTTACCTCTGAACACAATTCCTTGGGTTGAAGGGTATGTTTCTCTTGCATATTCCTTGCTCCTCATAAAACATATGATACTCTGAGAAATCACTGAGGATTACAGTCCCTCTCTGAAGAGGATGAGAGAGCAGTGCGGGGTGGGGAGCTCACAACTGTGCCAGACTGTAAAAAAAATATTTGTTGTTTTGTGTCATATCCTTCTCTGTTCCTCATACAACTTAATTTTCTTGTTTTCTAGTTTTCTGCTAAATCACTGATTGCTCAATCTCAGAACACTTTGTGAGGATGTAGGGGTCACAACTGCATGACTTTGAAAAAAGCATTCCTGGTTTGTTTCATATTTTGCTGTGCTTCTTGTAAAACTTTTGATTTTCTGGTAAATTACTGATGATTACAATAAATATCAGAAGTGAGTGAGAAGTCAATTGGGGTAGGGGTACACAACTGTATCTGACTTTGCAAATTACTCCTGGTTTTGTATCAGTTTTTCCTCGCTTGTCATAATATTTCATTTTCTGTTAAATAAGTGAGAATTAGAATAGCAAAGTTTTTCTCAGCAATATGGACTTGATACAACTCTCAACTGTGCTGAATTTTGCAGATAAATCACTGTGAGCTGTGAATGAGTTGCTTCCTCTAGTGAAGTGTACATAGTTTGATTCCTTCTACCTCCATTGCCCTATTGTGTGAACAGGTACACTTTGTTCAGTGGTCTTACCTGGTTAAATTTATGAATAGACACACTGAGGATTCCAGTCAACAATGCTAAGATCGTACTTATTGTTCAGAAAATGCATGTTGATGAAAAACCTGTTCTATTAACTTTATGTGAATTTGGAGCAACTGTCCCTGATTTTGGAACTTTGCTCAACCCCATATATTTTTTTATTTGATCAGAAATCTTGTGCAAAGAAGCTGAGAAGCAACGCTGACTGCTTGCAGTAGTGATGTGTGCTTCTGTAACATACGTTGTAGTGCTTTACTGATTGAGGTTCTGGGTGCTCAGCATGTCAGAGTGTATACTGATTGCTAAGAAGGAATGCTTTTATGGGGTATGGTTTGTGTGTGTGTGTGTGTGTGTGTGTGTGTGTGTGTGTGTGTGTGTGTGTGTGTGTGTGTGTGTGTGCGTGTATCTCTGTGTGTTTTGTCAGTAAGAAGAAAGCTGATGGAAGATAATGCACCTGAAGTTAGCACCACAAATGTGTACCTTTTATCATAGCCTCTGTCCAATATCCTTTGTGGAATGTCCTGATTTTGCATCATTTTTAGCCTGTTCATCATATGAAATATGTATTTTTGTAGGAAATTGCTGAGTGCTGCAGTGAGCAAATAATGTCAGATATTTGTAGTTTAGATCTAATATCCTTATTAATGCTAATGGAAACTTGTTCTGTCAACTTTCTCTGTATATGCAATATTTGCAATCTCTTCTAATATTTTATTTGTCCACCCTCACATTATTTTTTGCTTCTCATTCTTGTGCTAAAAGGTTTTATTTACTGAGTGTCATACACAAAGCTATTAGCATAACTCTCAACCTCTTAGCTCTATAAATCTGGACAAAGCCTGAAATAATGGGGGAACAAAGGCCCCAAAATAGGGACAGAGTTTAAATATTGCTCTTTTAAACTTAGAATGCTGCTAGTACAACAGAGTTTGTGTTAGCATGCATTTTCTGAAAGATATGAAGTCTGAAACTCAAATGTATGGCTCAACTTTTTTGGGGAACAGAGAAAAGATATATGGCAAATATCTGGACATTCTGCAAAAATCTGGAAAGTTGAGAGATGTGGTATTAGGAATGCAATTTGAAGCAGTCTGTGCCATAATGTCTACACCTGTGTCACCATTTTTTATTTTAAAGGAGAAAAAAAGTGTGCATTAAGTTAAAGTAATTATCAAAAAAGTAACCTGCATTTCATGGTGGGGAGGTTAAAGCTGTTACTGTACATAATACATTTGACGTGTGTGTGTGTGTGTGTGTGTGTGTGTGTGTGTGTGTGTGTGTGTGTGTATACTGTGCAAAGTTGTTTATTCAAGAAAGAGGATTGTTTCCAATTTCCCTGTGTTGGTGTATAAGTAATAGTAATGTGCTGTATTGGCATGGTGGGATTAATCTGTGTAAAATTCATTGGTATGTATATATGTTAATTTAGTCTGTGTAGTTTAGCTTTCCCCGCATTTGTTTTCATTTGCGTGAGGTATTTGCAAAGCTGCTTTACTAACTGTGATCATTACCACTTCAGTGAGTCATTTGGACTTAATTAACATGCATTTTTAGGGTGTACTACAATCGCTTTGTCATAGGTGTTGTGCATAACCAGTTGCTGGTTTGGGTGAGGATGTTAGAGGAAAATTTCTTTCACTTGTGATATTGTTCAGGTTTTCTGCCCACACCACTAAAATTGCCATGCATAACAATTTGGTAGAGGGCAGATTGTCTGAGAGTGAAAATTGTCATTTACTGCACTTGTGATACAGTTCAGCTTTTCTGACAGTCTGATGCTCAGTTCCTTCATCTGCACTGATGTTCAGTTTTCCACCTGCACTTATCAGTTAGGGTGTGTGCTTGAATTGTTATATTTGTGTGCATAAATGATTGATGGAGGGGGGAATTGTTTGAGACTGAAAGTTGTCTTTCTCTGCTATTGTGATGCAGTTCATTTGTTTCATTTGTACTGATGTTCATTTATGCACCTGTGCCAATATTCAGTTATTCACCTGCACCAAATCAATGTTCCAGTTATCAAGTGGTGACATGGTACAGCTTTTCCTGCTGTGATCCTCCATTTCTGTGCCTGCACTCCTTTGGAGTTGCACTAAAATAGCAATTGAATTGTGGTGGTTTAGTTCATTTAGACTATGATTTGCAGCATTTCTGTTTGCAGTAATTATGGGGTGGATTGTATGGTTCAGGTTTTCGGTCTGCATTTTATTCTTTTTTTTTTTTTCACCTGCAATGATTCTGTGGTTATTTGTGTTCCAGACCTGCTAGACTAGAGAAGAATATGTTTCCATTTATGGAAATGTGTCCTCATCGGTGCTTACCAGTGCATTCTTGAGGATTTTCTAGTTAGACTGCTTTGGCTGAATTGGTAAAAAAGTTAATTATTAACTAAACAATATAAGATGCAGTCTGTAGTTTATGCAGCCATGTCCAGCAGCTGAAATACAGTGCTGTGAAATGTTCATGTTTATCATAAGCAAACAGTAGCAGAATACTCAGTATACTGGTCTTCTGGTCATTAATATGACTTGTTGGGGGTGGGGCAGCAGAGAAGTTGCACTGTGTATGGCAGTATGCATAGTCTTGTAAGGAAGTTTGCATCACGGTGGCTGTTATTAATCTATACTGTCGTTATCAGGTTAATTCAATAATAATATGTGCAATTTCTCAAAAATCAGAGTTCTTGTATGGAGCCCTCTAGGTATGGGAAGGAGCTAGTCAGCTTGACTCATCTCTTTTTTTGTTCCCTTTCTCACACATACTTATCACAATGTTGTCTACTTCTAAGCAAAGAAAGATGGACAGTAAAGTCATAGCTTGTTCTTAGTCTGAAAACAATTTCTTCACTAAATGGCATGGTGTTATTGTCCAGAAACTATAGCTGTCCCAAAGGAGTACACTATTAAGCAGCATTTCACTATAAATCATGCAGCTAAATCTGACAGCATCACTGGGCAACTAAAGACTGTCACAGTACAATCTCTGAAATGAGGTTTTTTAAAGCCTGCAGTCATTTGTAAAGCTCTCTAGCCACAGTAGTAAAGTCCCTACAAAAGACAGCTATTTGACAGTAGAACTAATAGCAAAAAGAAGGAAGCCATTTGTGTATGATGAGTTTGTCAAAGACTGCTTTAGAATGTTTGGAGATATGGCCTCTACAGAAACGAAGTTAACAGTAAGACATCTGAGCTTTTTACTTCAAGCTTTTGCAAAACAAGTATTTAATTTGTCCTCAAACATCAAAGATCATCTTTGTGGAAAACCTGTTGTTGGGGAAATCATATTTGTTTAAAGAGTCACCCACCAAGTCTTTTAATATGCTATAGAGGAACTGCTTGATATTCATGCAATGAAGGACAGAACAAAAGGAAAGGACATTTGTGATCAAGTGAAACAGGTGTTGGAGAAAGCAATGCTCAGTGAAGTAAAGCTTTGAGAGGTCACAACTGATGGGATTCCTTCCATGACTGGGAAAAAATGGATTTGTATGTTTAATGACGAAATCAGTGCCACATGAACTTATGACATATCAGTGCATAAACCATCAAGAGAACCTTTGTGCCAAAACTTTTGAAATGAGAGAGGTCATGGCAAATGTCATTGCAGCTGTTAACTTTAAAAGATCAAGATATCTGTATGACAGGTAATTTAAAGCCTTTCTTGAAGAAATAGGGGCACAGCCACGGACAGTCTTAGCAACTGTACCTCACCCCTTCTGCTGGCCTTCTGGACTTACAATTCCAGATGCGATGATGTCATACTTGGCTCTAGATGATTGTCTCTGGTGAAGTGGTACCCTGATCCCATGTCCAAAAATGAAACGGGACAAAGGAGTTGTGGATGGATGGATATCAGGAATATTAAAACAAAATCATATATGGATTTATTAGCTTGTATTTTCTCATAAATCATGTTAAAACAAGAAGATTATTGGACTCCTGGATTATCCCCAGATACAGCATCTTCAGTGCTTATATTCATGTGATAAAATAATAGGTTTAAGTCACTTTTATGCAGAGATGGACTTTGTGTCCATCAATTAAATCTACTTTATTGACTGAGTGCATGCACTTATAAAAATGGCCAGAGCAAAATAATTCCAACAACCATTTTCCTAAAAGTGGATGCACTTAAAAGTAATGTAGACTACTACTATCTAACAATGTATGTGGTGTGTAGTCACTTTTATATATTGAACAAAAACATGCATGCTATGCAAGATAAGCATCTAACATTTTAAATTCAACTTTGGAAAACAATATTGCATTTAAAGTATAGCAGGACATACAATCACATTAGAAAACTACAGATTCCATGGTGGGAACAAAAATTGAGTCACACTAGGCTAGGCAGGTGCCCACCTTAAAGTTGTTGGATGTAGCAAGTGCAACACTCGTCACAGATAAACTGCAGTCATAGGCAGAGAAGTCCATGTTTTAACTAAATGAATGAATGAGTCAAACATAAAAAAAATCACCACAGATAGCTTGCTACAAACTCCCTGCACACATGTCTATACTAGTTCTCTCATCTGCTTGGAGTCATTCCCTTAGCTACACAGCTGCTTAGCTTTTCTCTAGGCTCTGTATAGGTTAGGCAGTAATCAGGTGATCCCTGTTCTGGCACATTATCATCATCAACAGACAAAAGTGTTTTATAGTATATTTAACAGCCAATAATTAATAAATAAAAGCTGACAAAATGCTTTAATAAAATGAAAAAAAAAAGCATTTCTTATAATCACAGTAACCCTTACAGTGATTATGATAAACTTCTTTTCATTTTATTACAGCACTTTGCTGGCTTTTATTGTTTAAATTTGTATTGTTTGGCAGCATTATCAGGATGCTTTTTTAGTTATATTTTAATAGCTAGAAATTAATCATGGACACTGGCAGCTTCTCAATAAAAAAACATATAGGGGGAAAGAAACAGTTCAGAATAAATGTGTGGAAGAGTGCAGGGTTTAAAATTTAGTGCATGCTGAGGAAAATGGTAGATTTAAGAGGTATGCTTATGTACCACCTTATCCTACACCTGTTGTATACCTGTCCTGAACATGGTATTTTGCATACCCCAGTCAGTTTGCTTTTTCTGTCATATAAGATGCTTAATAACGGTACTGAATACTGCAAATTCAGTGCCACAGTTAAGCTATGTTGCAGCAGTAGCACTATCAAGAATCAAGAATAACTTTATTGCCATTCAACCACATGCACCACAAGTGCACAGCTGAATGAAATTTCATTCCTCCAGGCTCAAAAGAAACTCTACAGAGAGTCAAAAACCATAAAACAGAACAAGCCGACTGACAGTGCCAAAAGTCTCAACCACAGTAATCAAACTGCAGCACCAACCAAATTCCAGTCCCAGTCCAAATGCAGGCACAGAAACATCAGTTACTACATCTCTGCTATCCACTCATTGACAGAAACTTTTTCCTGTCCACCGAGGAACCACAATCTCCAGACCAGAAATAAGCTCTCCATACATTCGAATTTCATGCCGGCAAACTCCACTTCCGCCTCTGCAACCACTGCGCCGACTCGCACTGAAGGCCATGTTTCCAGTTCCATGATCAGCACAACAAAAAAAATTGGGATGCCACGGACAGCACAACCACAACCGCTGACACTGGACACACCAGACGAACAGCACCACATCTCGACAGTACAGGTAAGTACAACATCAAAAAGGCAAATGCACAACGGGAGCCGGAGATGCCACTGCCATCATGGTGCCACCATCTTGATTATATGTATGTACGTATATATATATATATATATATATATATATATAGAGAGAGAGAGAGAGAGAGAGAGCACTAAATCACTATAAAACATGTAATACGAACACAGTCAGTGTTTTAAACATTTTTTTATTCCTTAGTTAAGTCAGTAAATCTGCCAGTGAACTAGATCATTGAAGCCTGCCATGGGGGTGAGGCCCCCTGAGATAGCATGGACCTGTTGAGCCAAAGTGGTTCAGTTGGTCTAAGGGCAGCCCTGGGTACAACATGATGATGATGTGATTTAGTTTTGTCAAGTCTGGTGGTTGAACAGGACAGCAAGATTAGACAGATGTTGGTCATTCCATGAGGAAGCAGAATCCTTAATGACTGAACCCTGGAAAAGATGCCACATTCTTGGAAGATGATCTGTGGTCAAATGACCTGGCTTTTCTTATAGACATCATTAAGTTATTATCAGACTTAAATATGAAACTACTACTGACGGATGGATGGGTCATTTAGGTAAAACACTATAATTACAGCCATTTAAAAGCTGGAACTCCTGCTTATACAGTACATTTGTCTAAGCAGAAAATGTTTCATTTCTCAACCGTAAGTACAATAGCTGCTGATGTATTGAACTACATGGAGTAAATAGCCAAGCTCATTGAAGACTGCAGATGCAGTTTTGGGGACCTCCGTGAGCTCCGTAGTGTGATGAAGATCTTTGGAGACTCATTTGCAGTTGATCTCTTCACTGCTCCTTATACCAGGCAATGAGAACTCATTGAGCTTGACAACGATGGGGACTTCACAGAGAACAGTCGCCGAGTTTTTAGCAGTCATTATGTTTTAGCAGAAATATATCCAAATATCATAGACAATGCTACAAAATTTACTGGACTTTTTGGTAGTACATACTATTGTTAGCAATGCTTCTCTAGAATGAAGAGCATGGAAAGCAAACTGATCACAGATGTGCATCTGCAAGATGCATTTTGCATTGCCTATTCAACAGTTAATGCAGACACAGGCAACTTGTCCAAAAACAAGTGATGTCAGGCATCCCATTAACTATAACTTTGCAGGTCAAATATTTGAAATCTAGTGTATATTCTTTAGACATTTGCCATTGTAGGCTTTTTTAGTTAAATTTCTCCTGGATTTGCACAGTTATGGCATTACTAGAAAAAAATGTATGCATATTTGCAGCATTACATTCACAATGCAATAATCCGTAGTGGTACACCTGTAGCATTGTTGCCTCACAGCAAGAGGTTCTCCTGTTTGACTCTCGGCTGGAGTGCCTTCTGTTTGGAGTCTGCATGTCCTCCCGCTGAAGGTTGGGCGTCGGGCTGGCAACTCGGCACTATAAAAATCGACTGCCAATCACTATTGGACCGGAGTTCCGCTGTGGTGACCCCTAACCGGGAAAAGCCAAAAAGGCAAACAACAACAACATTCACAATGCAATAACAAGGATGGATGAAAAATACATTTTCGTTTTATTTGCACCATTGCAACTCCACTGGTATAGCAAGGATACTTGGAAAATTCCTTTGTGTGTGCACTATTACATTTGCACTGTTGTAGCAAGTAAACCTGATGGACATTTGCACCATTACATTCACAATGTTGTAGAAAGGATACATGAAAAAATATTTTCATGTATATTTGAACCATTACAGTTGCAGTGGTGTTGCAGGGATAATTGAAAAAAAAATACTTTCACATGAATTAGCACCATTACATTTGCACTGTTGTAGCAAGGATACTTGGAAAAATGCCTTCAAATGTATTACCACTGTCGTTGCAGGAGGAGTATTTGGTAATTTTATCATGTTATGTGCAAACTTAAAATTTCAGTCTGTGAGAAAACAAACAATGAATCCAAAACCGCCAGTGTTTTCTATTTTTTTTTTGTTCTAAAACTGAGGTGCACCTTTGATTGTGATGGGTATACAAAGCAGATGCATCTTCAAAATGGTAATATGCCCCCAAACATCACTAATTATGGTAAGTGGTCCTGAATTAAAAACACCCCTAAATCTGATAACTCTTTAGCTGAGTCTAAAAATGGTCCATGAGGATCAGTGGTCCACCGTGGTTAACACATGCAAACAGACAGATAAAATAACTAAGTATGTGAGAGTAGGGTCTTTTTTCTGTGCGTATGTGAGGGTAGGGACTTTTCTCTGTGCATAATGGTGGAGAATTAAACAGCCCGGCATGATATCAGCCTGGAGGATCAGAATACCGTTGTACAGGGTCAACGCTCTATAAGAATTAGCTGTAACACACCTGGTCATCCTCTAACAGCAGTGACACTTAAAAAGTCCAAAGCAACATATAATGAAATACATTTGCATTCAATTAATACAGCAAAAGCAGTGAAGTTCAACATTTTGAGTGAAAGCAAATAGCTTCTGCCATCCCACTCTCACTACCCTCACCCCCTATATGACATCATTGGATCTTCTTGCACTCTGCATCCCTTTGTAACACCATCTTTCTGTTAATATTGTCAAACGTTTGCCACACGGATCCATATCCATCAGTGTTGGCAATACCTTTAGCCTTTCTCATAGCACTTTTTACTCATAGTTCAAAATTGGGATGTGTTTATATAAAGCTGGGTCTGAGTTAGTCTTTACCCTGTTTGGTACAGTTACCATAAATTTCTTCAAAGATACTGGTACTATCCCACCTTTTAAAATATTGATAAATAGATCCTTCCATATCTGTATTATTTTCTTTCCTCCTAACTTTGAAATTCCAAACAAATACAATCTCTCCCTGATGACTTCCATGTTGGTCAATTATACATCACCATTTTTTCATTCCTTCTAATTTTAGCTACTAATTCTTGTTGTAATCTTCCTCTAACCTTGACATATTCAAGTCTTCCTTAAATATTTCCATTTGTGTCTTTTTTTTTCTTGGTTTCCCCATTGCTCTGATCAAAACTGATTCTCATACAATTTCTAAAATGTCTCTTAATACCTCAGTATGGTTTCTGGTTATTTTTTCTTGTCATAGGCTCCCTAATTCTGGCAACATCCTTTTCTATTTTCTGTTGTCTAAGTCATTGTTTTAATAGTTTTTGTGCTATTGGGTTATCTTTAAAACACTTGCTTAACATTTAAGCTCATCAATATTATCTAAATCTCCCTGTTTTCTCCCTTTAACATTCAGCAATTGTTCCTTCTCTTCTTGCTCTGTAAGATTCCCCTTTATTCACACTACTTTAACCTTTGATAATCACTCTGAGTAATTCAAATTATTTCTTCCCCATCTCTCTCTCTCTCTCTCTCTCTCATTTCTACCATATTTTTAAATTTCGTTTTTATTTTATCCCACTATTATTCCATCTGAAGAACGTTGTACCTTCCCAAAGAACTCTTGAATCGTTTATATTATCCATTGTTTAAATTCATCTGTTTTTAACAGGTAAGCAGGAAAGTGCCAGTGGCTCATTTTTTACTTTGTTATCCTTTTGTTAGTCTTTATTGGCATATGATTTGAAATAGTTATTAGATCTGTTTCAAACTTTGAAATAAATACCCATGTTCCAGTGGAATATAATTTCTATCCACTCTGTTCTACTTAATGTAGCTTGGGGAATAACATGTACATTCTGCCTGGGGTCCTACTAGTAATTTCACATTCTCTATTTGAAGTTTTCTCATATATTTATTCAGAAATTCAATCAAATTTGTTATATTTTCTCTTTTGGGTCCTCTGATACATCTTCACTATTGCATATCAGATTACAGTCCCCACCCATGAATAATATGCTCTGCTGGAAACTAATTACCTCTCCTACAATTCTCTTAATCTCCTTAATATTAATTTTAATAATAATCATAAAATACTGAAAACTGTAAATAAGGTAACAAAAATAAAAAACAGCTAAAAGCCAAGCGAAATAACTTTAATGAAGATAAACATCCAATATTCAGTAAGCACATTTGTCCACACAATGGACTTCTTCAGACTGAATAATACTTGTAAAACACATCTTAAATAAGCAAACACTAAATCAAATTATTCTAAAAACATCATTAGACGAATTACTAATGCTTTTTCTTTAATATTAATTTTGGTGGAATATAAACCATGATATGATCGATAAATTAGTCACTCTGATAAGATGCTATTATTTTAAATGTATGTTTGTGGCTTCTCATTACTGTTTGAACCCATGTCATATTTTCCCAAAATTTTGTTTCAAAAAGAAAAAAGAATCAAACACAGCTATACATATTGAAGTTAACCCGATTTACCCATTTTAAAGTTAAGTTTAATCATGATGAAAGTGCCTGTTAGATCCCATGTTTCCTTCTGCACTCACATCATCCATGTTTGTACCATCTGAATTTATCTTCCAGGTGTGAAAAGCATCCATTAAATGAATAGACTTTGCATTGTGGAATTTATACAATGCATCATATTTTTTTCAATAAAAATGCATCAGAAGCAAACAAACACTGTCCAAAAAGGGAAGCTATTTCTCCATGTATGGACAGATGCCCAAACAGACAACTAAACCTACATGCTCTACACATTGTAAAGTTAGGTTTAATCATGCTGACAATGCATGTCAGAACACCCATCTCAACATCCTTCCAAATGTGAAAAAGAACTTGCATACTCTTGGATAAGCCTTAATAAAGATTGCCCTGGCTACCATAAAAAAAAAGACTTCGCATTGTTGTGATTTATACTGAGGTGATTGAGGCTACTCAGAATTCATCTGCTTGAATTACTTCAAAGCATCAGGCTTCATTTATTTTCAATGAATGGTGTGTTACTTAATTTTCAGAGCACTGCTGGTAGATAAAAAAGACATGTTAATGGTTTTGCAATTGTATGGCACAGTTCATCTCAAATGCAAGAAAACAATCATTTTACATTATTTTAATTTAAATTCTACCTGTATGCATAAAACCAGGGGAACCAACATAATTTAATACACACATATGATCAGTTCATTTGTACCTCTTTCTCCTTGGAGCCCAAGATACCATTATTATATTGCTAAAATCTAGCCTTTATCTTGTTACTGTATAAACCCAAAATACACTACAGATGAAAAAGGATGTTTCTACTTTAACATCACTGGCATTAACAGCAATCTTAGCAAGTGTACCTCAAATTAAAATGTCTCTGAATAATACACAGAACTAATTTACAGTGTAACAATAATTTAACTTCAATACATTTATCATGCACATATTACTAAGAAAAAAAGAGCATTTTAGAGTTATATTTTCGGTTCCTTCATTACCCCAATAAACATTAATGAAAAAGTGGTAATTATAGTTAAGTCTTTCCACCAGTTTTACACAGTCCACAGACTTCCAGTCTTTTTTCTCTTCATGAAGAAGCACATTTCTCATGTCCAAGCAGCGTTTATGGAAATAATACTTTGCAGTTCATTGATATACTTCCTGTTTTACACTTTTACTGGCCATTTTTATTATCTTGAGCACCCTACATCAGTCTCTGGGTTCATGTCCGAGGCACTATAGTTTTTCTAGTCATCTTATGAGCTTCACTCAGATCATTTTCCTGTGAATCACTGGAAAATGTTTTATGGCAATTTATGTCTATGGACTGTTGAATTGCCAGAGGAATGAGAGGTTGAATTCCCTTAAACTTGCTGGCTCACTTTCTGACAGTAAATATTTTTCTCCTTTGCCTGTTACACATCTAAAAACGTATGGCTTCTTCTGAAAAAATATTCTGAAGACAACTGAATATAGCAACTTGAATCTCACATCTTCCTCTCAGCATCGTCTAATTATAGAGATAAGCTTGATTCTCTTCTACTTGGGGTAGAGTAAATATTTATTTCCCCTAGATGATAGTACTTTACCCTTCTAGCATGATTTTGCCATGAGATGCTTCCTCAGTGATATGACTGCATGTTGAATACTATTAGTCTTGGTTTCTTTCTCATGGTCAAATTTGGAACATATACATAGTGTGCCCTTTCAATTAACAAATTCTGATGTGAAATCCCAGTCCAGTTGCTTATTTGTACATTTAGAAAATTAATTTGATCTGTTCCTTCCAGTTTTTTCTTCTGTTAATGCAGAAAATCTCAGGTTTTCTCTATGCGCTCTGTCCTCTAGCTCTATTTTTTTGAAACAGCCCTTCTTGAGAAGCCTTATCTTCAGCTGGTCTTGTCTTAACTTTTTCCAATTTTATCAGCTCTTCTGAATAGCTACTTAAAGCTTCTTTTATTATTTTCACTCTTTTGCCATTTTATGGTATGCATTTCTCCAGTGTTGTACTTACTTTAAACACATCAGAATGCATTTAATTTATTTTTCCTTTAAATAAACTGGAAGCCATCTCCTGCAATGATGATGAAACCCGAATCGCCTTTTATGAACATTTGCAAGGCTCTTCCTCACAAGTGTTTTTCTTCTTCTTTTTTTTCTAGTTGATTTTCTCTTACATTTTCCATTTTTGCTCTTTGCTGATATCCAGCTAGTGTAGTGACTAACATGCGACTGAATCTTATTCAGATAACTGTCTTTTGCTGACTATTGTCCCTAGTTTTAATTTTCACACTGGGAGAGTTCTGATCAACCTGTTGATTGGTCTACTGCCACTTTGGAAATTATGGCTTTTATTTCTTGAAACTGTGTTTCAGCTATTCATGTCAGAATATGTATACACTATAGAAATTAGCAGATTTGACTGTGACAGACTATATGTACAAAGGACTAAGACTGATGTCTGTTATTTTCTGTTGATATATTGAAAACACAACTAATACTTTATTTTTTGAGTATTACTTCATAGTTTCATAGTATAGATTTATAAGTGAATACCAGGCTAAATGCCCTGTAGGGCCATTGTAAGCCTATCCATGTTATCCCATTAGGTATTCAAAATACCATTACCATGATTTTATTCCTATAATTCCCATTTGTGAATGAATGCATTTGGGGTCATACCATTGAGTACTAAAAGAGGACAATGCTGCAGTACAGGGATTTAGGCACTGCCTCTGTCCATTAAAAGCAAAGGAGGCAACCCTCAAGAAGATGTCCTTATTCTCATCCATTTGCCTAAGTTGTTTTTGAATAAAGACAGGGATGCGGTTTGTCTTATGTGGATGGGAAGCCTGTTTCAGAGTAGTGGTATCCTCTAAACAGTTTTGCTAATGCTGCAAAAGAGGTTAAGATCTTTGGATCAGGTGTTTCTGATATCTGACTTGTGGATGTGAATTGTTAAATGCCAGGCACACATCACTTATTTATAGTCTATAAGAGACCAATTATAGCAATGGAGCTTTGAGGTGGTCCATGCAGGTCATACAGTTTAGTCAAGGGATTCTCTTTGTGAGGAACATCTGTGCATAGTCTAGTTGTTGCATATGTTTCCATTGGTACATGTGAAAGGGGGCATCATGCTAATTAATGGGCTTGATGATGGCTGAGTACAGTGAAACAATGATGTTTCTGACCAAGGTGCTATCCCTTTGCTTATAAGTTGAGCAGTATAGAAGGACTTCCTCAGAACAGTAGACACATGTTGTTCAAATGCTATGTTAATGTTTTTTCCCACTCCCTAACTACTGGATCTATTTTAGCGTGTATTTTCAATGTGGTAGTTTCCTGGAAAAGTCAGTTTCCCAAAGGATGCAGTAATGCACTTTTTGCAATTTAGCTTTAGTCCTTGCCTCTGGCACCAGTTATTTGTTCAGGACAAGCGTTCCTGGAGAATGTCTGTGTCTTTTGGGGATTCAGTTATTGCTCCCAGTTTGCAGTTATCTACAAACTTGGTCAACCAAAGACAACTGAAGTTTGCTTGGACTTCTGAGAAGTAGTTGCCAAGCAGAATTGGTCCCAGCACAGGACCCTGTGGTAACTTCCCCTATCTCGACTTCCTGTGTCCTATCTGTGAGCCAGTTGGGAGTCCAGTGGGTGACACACGTGATTACTCATAATTGGGTTCGGGGTTTGCATGCTGATTAAGATACTTATGTCACAGACAAGCGGTGCAGGTTTTGATTCTCTTCAAGGGAAACTGGCTAAGCTTAAAATGGCCCACACGGGCAGTTAGTCTAGTAGTTATCTATGAACTTATGTACTAAGCTTTTCTACAATGCCTGAGTGTGGTATTGTGTCAAAAGCTTTGGCCAGGTCTATGATGACTCTTTTGAAAACATTGACTAGGTTTAGTAAGGATGACATAATTTTGCTGAAACCAGACTGAGCTGGTTCCAGTGTTTGGAGGTTTTCTTTGTCCTTATTGATTCATTTCATCATAAGTCTGTCCATGGCTTTACATATGATGGCTTTCGGACTTATGGATCTGTAGTTACTCAGGACAGCTGATGGCCCTCCCATGTGCAGGGGTATGTCCTTTGCTGCCTTCCATTTACTTGGCAAAAAGCCTGTTTGGAGGCTGGTACTGAACATTCTTATGGGAATGGATACATTGCGCTGCATGCTGTGCAGTATACATCCAGGGATATTATCAGGGTCCAGAGATGCAGTAGTTTTGTTTTTTGAGAGAGTTTAATTGACTTGGTCCTGTGTGATTGCTGGAGGAATATTGGTTTCTAATATTTTTTATGAGATATTTAGGGGGTGAGGGGGCATACCTCTCAACCTTTTTGCACAAGAAAACTGGGCAAAGCTTAATGGAGGGACAAAGCTAGGGGCAGATTTTAAATATTGCTCTTATAAACTTTGAATGTTACTAGAATAACAGGATTTGTGTTAGCATGCATTTTTTTGTAGGGTATGAAGTCTGAAGCTCAAATGTATGTCATTATTTAGTGACTTCAGTCCTCAGTGATTTGCCAGAAAACTACACATTTTATGAAGGAAAGACCAAAGATATGAGGCAAAAAATTGGAATTCTGTGAAAATCTCTACAGTTGAGAAGTATTAGGATGGTTGAAGTTATAGATTTATCAGCCAGCTAGCTTCCTATATCTTCAGTTTCAGTATAGGTAGTGTCATTCTCAACCATTACTACAAATGCATTTTCATTAATTTTATAAAAATATGCCCTGGGAATCATGAAGCTTGCGACAGGCGGTATAACGCCAAATATGGCCGTCAAGTGATTCAGGTACAATCCAATTCCACGTGCACTCCCAGCGTACGCCAGAACTGCACAGCCCCTGGCATAGGTATGCTAATCACCCCATGTGCAGTGTCGCACCATGCAAATGAAGGCATATAGCGATTCATGAAGTGGTGCAGGCATAGCGTAAGCCCACGGAAATGTAAACCAAAAAACACGGTTTACATTTTCCCAAACAGAACATCGGAGCTATGGAAGAGGGCCAGACCCAGGTATCACAACGTTAACATATGCCAATGGCGAAATACACAGCCAATGGCATAAGAAAAGATGCACAACACGTAAATAACAACATTTAATGTCATGTCCACAGTAACGCACAGCACAACCGCAGGGCATATGTGCGGAAGCTGTAACATAAGGAAATAATATAAAAATGTCATAAAATCACAACTTAATAGAAATCAGGTTTACAGCATAATGCACAATGGTAAGCATGGAACACCACAACCAAGGTGCAAGGGTTGCTAAGGGCTTGCGATAGTGTTCGGCGTGGTAACTATGAATTAGTAGTCAATGCCATGCAAATGAGGCAGATAATACTGAATCGCAAATGTCCCGCCGGATGAAGGTTGTACCATACGGAGCAGCGGTATAACACCAAGGAGTGGCTCAGAGGAGATACATGACATCAGCAGAGGGGTGTGCCACCATAGCAGTAAACACATTGGAGCAATGCAAATCTGGCCTGTCTGTTGCTAAGCAAAGCTGCAGGATAGGGGTTGGGAGGAGGGTATATAATCGTTTAGCTGAGAGCACACATGGTGCCCAAAAGTGCATGTGTACGGTGATGAAAACGTGCCCGAAACCCAGTAATCGGACGCACACGCTGCAAACAATAGCAGAAACAGGAAGGTCAGGGGAAGAAAAGAAGGAAATGCGGAAGTAGGGTAATTGGAGTACTAATGAGCAATCAACACCAATCAACCCATGAAGGCCAATCAACGGCAGCTGACAAGTCTGCTTGCAGAAACCTGCAAAACAGGATAGGGAAGGCATTGGAATGCAAAGAAAGGAGAGGACGTATTGGATTGCAAAGATAGGAGACCTGACACAGCAGAGCAAAGCAAACCGACAGCAGACCGGCAGTAGCACACATAACGCAAGATACACCAGGTCCAGGAAAGTACAAATGAAATTAGGCTGCAGGATGCACGCCAGAAAATGGTAGGTGCAATGTGCAGAAATGTAAAGGGAAGGTCAAGAGGTAATCCACGGCAGGCAAATGTAATTCAACACCAAAGGCACCACAATAGTAGTTCCGGCAGTAAAACACATAAGATACCCTGTAGCTACGATCGTACATACACACCCTATGACATAATCGGTGTTCACAGCACAATAGTATGAAGTGTGAAAGCACCCAACACACACCTGTGTATTCCCAAACACCGCACCATAGGTGTAAACACATGGGGAACTTTTAAAATGTACATGTTGGGAGCTGCCATAGCTGTGATTCATCAGCATGTGTTAGAGACTGACGGTGTTGTGGAGGATGATGCCGACAACCACCACAGGCCTCAGAGGAGAAGGAGAGTGTTCAGAACAAGGGTAACCTACCAGGGGCTACATGACCTGGAGATAGTAGAGTGTTACAGAGTGGACAGGGACATCTTACAGCAAATAGTGCAGCTGTGCCGGCCACGCCTGAGAACCAGAAACAACAGAGGGGAACCCAACCCAGTGGACATGAAGGTATGTGCAAGCCTGCGAATACTGGCCACAGGTACCTTTCAAAGGCCAACTGGAGATATAATGGGTATCTCACAGGCATCAGCATCCAGGGTACTACACCAGTTCCTGGATGCCATGTCACCACATGCCAATGAGCAGATATACTTCCCCAGAACTCAGGAGGAGTTGGCCAACAATATGCACCACTTCCACCGTGTGGCACACTACCCGGAGGTACTGGGTGCGATAGACTGCACGCACATACAAATCAAGTCACCACCTGGTGAGCATGGTAGGCACTACATAAACCGCAAGGGATTCCACTCCATCAACTGCCAGGTCGTGTGCAATGCCCAGGGCATTATCATGGATGTGTGTGCTGGCAGCCCTGGAAGCTTCCATGACTCCCATATCTGGCATGCCTCACAGCTGTATCAGGTATTTGTCAGGGGGGACATCCCACATGGCCATCTTGTGGGGGATGCTGGCTATGCACTGGAGCCGTGGATGATGACTTCCATCAGAAATGCACACACACCCATGCAAGAATGCCATAATGAGGCACACGCACAAACCAGAATCATCATAGAGCGTGTGTTCGGGATGCTGAAATCACGGTTCCGGTGCTTGGATACATCTGATGGAGCCTTGCAGTACTCTCCAGGCACGTGTGCCCACATCGTCATAGTATGTGCCATGCTACATAATATGATCCTGCGGAAGCAGCTGCAGCAGGGACATAATGGTGAAGGCCCTCATAGCCCACTGCAATTGCCAAGGACATTACAGGCACAGAGGAATTCAGACCATGAATACACTGTGCCAGCCCCAGTAGGCAGACGGAGGCATGCCCAATATGCCTACACCTTGGCAAAGAGGGAACGTATAGCACATACTCTGACAGTGTAGGCCCCTATGGACTGACACCTCTCCACCTGCACACACAGTAAAATGGATGGCACACAAACATGACCACCTGTAAATTGTAATGTATAGGTGGCCCAATGTGTGACTCCTACATAGGCAGCCCTCAAACATTGTAAACACAACAGCCAGTGGAACACGGAATGCCAACACCTGAACAGTACATGAGCCTTACAGCATATGGTGGTGCTGTGTGCCTGTCACGTTCCCTGCCAGATATATATATATATATATATATATATATATATATATATATATATATATATATATATATATATATATATATATATATATATATATATATATATATATATATATATATATATAGATATACACATATGCATATATATAATACAGATAGAAAGGCCAATAGAGTGATATATGGTGATATAGATGGATTCAGCGATATCTGCAAATATAATAGATAGTTCAACGACATTCATAACACCTTGGAGGTACAAATAAATAGGATACCGCCAACCATGGAATGTGTAACATACCGACATGCGTAACCACGAGGCTGAAAGACCGATAGAACACAGTACCGGAACAGTACAGCCTCGAGTAATAGTATGATGATATGAAGGGACAGTTAGTCACCGCTCCCGGTGTTGCAGTCCACGTAGGTACTGTGTTCAACTGTGTCTGTGAGTGCCGTAGTCTGTGTAAGTGTGCGTTGAGGGTGCTGTGTGCATCTCTGTGTGACTGTAATGTGTGTGTGTCCGCAACATGTGTTTGTTAGTACCAAGTCGGAGGCAGATCAGTACGGTAGGAGTGGGTATAGCTAGCCGTAGGCATACGGTTACTACCTGTCCCACAGTAGGAGGGACAGCCCCACCCTGGGCAGGTGTGTCCTGACATAAAACAGTACAAAGGGCAAATGTCCGAGATGGTAGGACATAAATATGTCCCATATATAATGTAACAATCGTATTTAATAGTTATGCCTGTATGTAAGAAACATAAATGTTACATGCAATATGATAAGTAGCCAAAGTCACACAACAATAGGTATGTATTGAGGATAAAAGTATGTGCTAACCTGTGTACTGACCGTGGCTATGTGTTGGCCTGTAAACACAGCTGTGTGCCCCGCAAGTGTCCAACAAAGACCATATGAAAAGGTGGCAACCCTTGGCAAACAGGCTCTTTTAACAGCACAACCACAATGACTGCAAATATCTGGGACAGAAATACAAGGGATAGCTGTCACTTACACACATCCCTTGATATATCGCTGCAATTATGGAGGTATACAAGTAGGAAGCTCACCTGCAGATGATATAGAAACCAATTAACAATGGCCCAACGTACAATCCCGTAACATAAGTCTACTAACTGTTAGCTCTCTAATTAGGGACGGAGCCCACACACATATATATGGATTATGTAGAAATGCAAGGCCCACAAACCTGTATATGCTACGTACACCCACCGACATCCACCACACCAGAAACTAAAGCAATACAGACTGTAATAGCAGCACAAACATCCAGTCAGTCTGCAGAACCCTCAACATACCGTGTGAGAGACACAATTAAAGGCGTCATGCATAATTGCAGGTGTTGTATAATGGAACTAACAGCCATGTTACAGGTTTTGTTTGCAATACTCCGTTATCAGACGTTGGGATGACAGGTACACCCACATGTTGAACCAAATACTCTACCTGTCACACACAATCCACAGGGACATGAATCCAAAGTATACTTGTCTCCATGCATAGCAGTTGCAGTTACACATAACAAAACACAATACAGACCGTCTCCCCGAAGGTAAGGCAAATAGGCAACGCCCAAGTGGAGAATCCAATTATACCCCACTGTTGCCGCATAATTGGCAAATGGAGTAGCTGCACAGCTGATATGCAAGTAATTAGTCACTCAGGAACACCAATTGGCAGGATGAAACTACATGTTACAGGTATCGACGTATATAAGGATGACTTGCCAGACATTCAAGCCATATGCTCATACCGAATACCAGTTGAAACACTGTGAGAGAGATAGAAATGAAACGCCGTAATGACAACAAGGTATGTAGAACACCCGATATTTAAGGTTATGTATAGCATGATCTGTATTAATTAGTTTTACTGTATGTATAGCCTGGTTTGCATTAATTAAACGTGTCCGCAGTGCATAAAGTGGGGAAAGGTATTTATGTAGTGATGTCTTGCTGAGCATACTAACGCTTGTAGAAACTGTGCGTCCAGCAGTGGGACACAAGGTACACAGCACAGACACCACAAGGGATGCTACATGAGGGAGTTAAACAGAACAATCCCATACAACCCGCCGTCAGTGGTAGGGTATGTCCAACAAGGATGTGCCATAGCAGGGGATAGTATATGTTGATATACTGTCACAGCACGCATGTGTATGGGCATATAATGTTAATGACATATCTAATGTGGTCCCGCTGTGCAAGTATGCTTTGCATTATGGGATACTATGTGAAATATGTGTAATGTATAGTATTATAGGTAGATATGACAGATATTCTACACAGCATAACAGGCATATCATGCATACCACAGGTATCGTCTATTGGTATGTACAATAACAGGATACATATGGCTTGTAGGCATGGGACATTGTAATAGCATGATAGCTAATCTAAATTGAAGGGCTACTGAGTAACCATGCACAAAGGACATGTAATAGCTTCACAGGTGCATAGTGGGGTACTATGCAGTCTGGCAAGTCCATGTGTAAGCACAACTACAGTGTTCACACTAGTGGCACCTCTCTAGGGTAGTGTCCTGTGAACAGCAGAGCCAGGTGTCACCTGCACCTCTGCACAGTACAGCCACTGCAGTGATCCCAGGCCTACATGTGTCTCCCAACCACCAAGGGAGGCATCACATGAACAGTGCTACTGAGTGTCCCTGCGTGATGTACATAGGACTTATGTTCCAAAGCATGGTGAGTGTCCGGTTTGGGAATGTAACCCACAAGCACATCCCACTCATTGTGGCATGTGTGCACATATCCATGAGCATGTTGCTCACAGTGGCCTCTGCTTATGTCGCATATGAGGAGTATATCCATTAATAATGTTGTGGACATGGGCCCTGTCTGATCAGCAGAGGTTACCCCTGAGTATGTAGTATGCAAATGTGTACAGATGTGGTGTCCATAGTGCAGCCGCATATTTAAACTGTCGGAGCTCAGTAAACGTCATGGCGTGTTAATGTTGTGGCACGTAAAGCTGTAGCTGTTGTGTAAGGTACACCCTAAATGGGGTGGTGTACCCTTGAATGTGTGTAGATGTCTTGAGTTCAGAGGTACAATGGGTGCCTATGTACCAGCTACACACCCAGTACAGATAGGTGTGGCCACGTAGAAGGATATCCATTCCACAGTGGCAATACGGTAACCACAGGAGTGAGTGCGACATATGTGTGTACTGCAAACATGTACAATGTGATATGTATGTAGGGGACTACCATCCATGTGATAGTCAGTGGGTGAATGGTGTAATGCAAAGGTGATGTGCATGCACCTTGTGTCATGCAGCTTGATGCCATGATAGTCATATTATGTATCTGTCACAGCGACACCCATATGGATGGAGTAAGTATCAGCTGGTGAAGCAATCGTGGTGCTTTTATATGCAGGGGTTGAAAAGCTAGGCAGGGAAAGTCCCCTGTGCTAGCCTGTTCTGCAGGGAAGCATATACTGAACATGAGGGGCCCTATGACTGAGGACTGTGGGATGCCAAATGTACTTGACATGTAGTAGGTACTATGGTATGCTGGCCTCACTGTGTGTCCTGTCCATGAGCCACATAGCATAACATCCTGAGACACAGGGTATGATGTGCAGGTGGATGTGTATGTTGTCATTACCAGAATGGGGAATGGTGCTGAAAGGCAATGAGAGGACAATGTAGGATGTGTGGACTCGCGTACCACCAGCAACTGCCCTGGTAACTGTATGAAAGGAGTCCACCATGTGTAGGGGCCATTCTCTGGCCCTAACAAGCCCAACCCGGGTGGTAGCAAAGGACGGGAGCCCAACAATGTCTCTGTGAATGACGTCCTTGGTGACGTGCCCCATAGCCATGCAGAACAGTCCAGTCAGGTGTGTAGGACTATAGTCCCACTCATGCATTGTGGTGCCACCTGTGTGTAGTGTGATAAATGCTGCTGTGTGCCATTCAGGGGCTACAATGTCTGAAACAAGGCTATTACTGAATATGGTGGACTAGTGGGGAGACATGTATTTCAGAGGTTGGTGGACATCACAGCCTGGGACGTTGGAAGGTGACATGGGGCCAGTGTCCCAGGACATATTGAGTGTAGGTCAGTACTGTGTAGGTGTGACCACAGGGACACCACAATGTTCATGTATGGATTGTGGCCCTGTAGTGAGTGACAGGGTGTAATGTCAGCATTGAATCCATCCTCCAGCATGTTGCCAACATCACCTGGGTCTGTAATGTTCCTGAGTGACTGTTGTATGTGACAGCAGATGTGGGTGTTGCCATCGACTACTGACATACCACCATAATGCCTGGTGGTACACCCCAGAATGTGTGGCAGTCATGTTTACATAGCTAGTCTTGGAGTATGTGAGGAGGGACCCTGTGGCCCCACCACGGCTGACCAGTGAGCCACCCCACACATGGGAATGTACACCACTGTGCAACAGCCTACACCTGTTGTTGTACACCATATGTCCATGGAACATGACCACCAGAGTGGCGTCTGTTATCTGGTGTATACCATCATGGCTCTGTGTGGAATAGCATGATCCATGCAGATGTGTACATGCTAATGAATTGCACTGGGGTATGTGTCAGCATTTGTATGTGCATTGTCCATCTGCACGGGTGTCATGACATTAACAACCAGTGTCAGCAGACGTCTGTAGTAGGTGTTGTAGTACTCATGTACTGTGTATGCTGTGATGGGTGTGGTGCCGGGATGTGGCTAACAAGGTTTATTAGCATATGTTCGGAATCCACCAATGAGGGGATAACCCCAGGTGTGTAACACCAGTCACATGGTGGTAGTGTTCATGCCAAGGTTAATGTAGGTCTAGGAGGTAGTGTGTATGGGTCGATCCAGCAGAGCGGAGGTTATGACTCATGGATGTGTCGGTACATGTGTGGCTATCCCAGTGAAGTGTCGGGTAGTGTCAGTCACACATCAGTAGTAGCTGTCTGAGGCCCACTGTCCAATATACCAACATAGAAGGTATGATGTTGACTCTGTAGCTTGTTACAATGTGTATAGTGGTCCCGGACACAGTTAGTTGCACGTGGAGCACCTCTGATGCATTGTGCTAAGTAACTTGCCAGGATGTGTGCAAAACATAGTGGGATATGGGAACCTCTCAGCTGTGGTGTGCCGGTCCAGGTATGTGCCTGAAATGTATGGTCTGTCTATAACCTGTCATTGCAGGTGTGCTCTGCAGAGCCTAGAGGCAGGTTGCAGTCACTGCAGAGATGTTTGAGTGGTGCATTATAAGGTGTGCCTTGCCTGCGTGCGTCACAGAGGAAGATGCATGCATTGTGTCACATGACCCCATGTCGTGCCTGCCAGTTCCCGTCCTGCCGGTGACAGTTATTGGAAACTGTGCAAGACAGGCAGTATAGAAGCAGCAAGAGCCTTACATGTGAGCTGTACTCCCAGGGCTGACAGGTGCAAGTCATCCGTGCCACAGCATTGTGTTTGACCAGGTCAGTCAAAGCGGACAGATACCAGATGCCTGTGGAATGACAATAGGAGCATAGGCAACTGTTGAAGTGACACAGTCGGTCATTGTACAGTGGTATCGTGTCTGGATGAATGCAAAATGCTCCCCAGGGCTTGGCCCACACCCTCAGGGCTATAAGACTGGTGAGCTATTGCATGTCCCTGCACACGTAGTCTGTGAAGTGGCATCACAGGGCAGTCACACTAACATGAATAATGACAGTCACATCATACCTGGTGAGGTGTGGCATGGGTGCATAGGTTATGTTGCAGAAGCAGTTACCCGACAGCAAGATGTAAGCGACTATCGCCTTGTGTAGCCTGCTGTGTGGAACTGCAGTGTGACTCCCTACAGAGTCATCTATGACTGGTGTGTTGTGAATGTTATAACTCCCTATTGGCTGTATGTGATGGGCACACATGAGTCTGTGGGCTATAAGTTGGTGATGTTGTCTTCCATGATGGGGGCTACCTCTGGTGCCTACAGTGAGTATGGAGACGTACTGCACAAGTCGTCCTCGTAGGTGTGGCCAGTGGTGTAGATCATGTGAGACTATGTGATGGGTGGGGTGTGTTGCGAATGTTATACATCCAAAATGACTGTCAGGTGCAGTCAGGGTTGGTGACAGCATTACCCTCAGCCATAGCTGTCAACCTCCTGTCCCCAAAATGAGGAACATTAGCCCTCATACTGTGTGACAAATGAGCAAAATGTGGAACACTTACAACTGGCTTACTAACAGCTTCAACTAGGAAGGGCATATGATGGCTAAAATAGGCTGGTTTTACATATAAAAAAGATATTCTAATGAATTAATATGATTCCCATCTATTTAGCCATGGCTAGCAGGTAAACAATTTCCAACAATGAATGTGTGACAGACCCTTTCAATGTGGAACCTTGAGGAACATGCACCTTTTAGAACCCCAAATGAGGTAATGCCTCGTGAATGCGGTACACTTGAGAGCTATGCCCCAGCACGGCTGCAGAAGTGCATCCCCCACAGGCTGTAGTGTCGTATGTTGGGAGGTGAGCATTGAATGTGTACATGAGACAATTGCTCTATTGCCACATGTACAACATATCCCTCATATAGACAGGCAGTAGCACTGGTACGTGACAGTTGGACATGCCTGTATATACAACCATGTCCCACAGGATATGTGCGTTACATGTGTACAACAGCTGTTGTACCATAAGCAAGCTGGGAAGGGTAGGACAGCCAGTGTACCTGTGGGAAATGGTGTGGAATGGGTGCTATAGTAATCAGTAGCTCATGACATGCCCACAAGTTCTGAACAAGTGCCTAGCATGACCATACAATACAGATAGGGTGTTGAATAATATCAACCCACAAGTGGTGATGACAGTCATTTTGGGTGGCACCGCACTATAATCCTGCTGAGTATGGTGTGCATGTCCATGAACCATGAGCACTGTAGATGTTAGCAGTACAGATGTATAAGACAGCACGGATATTTGATTACAAATACCTTTGCATGTCACAGGAGTGTTCCACCAGTGGCCTGTTGACAGACTCACAACTACAAAAGGTGCAAGAGTGACATGTGCACATCACACCAGTGCCAGCTACAGTAGAACAGGGTTAATGTGTTGTACCCCACCCTCATTGTAGCCCATACCACACAGACAAATGTTAGGCATCTGTGTATGTAAGGCTGTGAATGGCCATGACCTATCAGTATAGCTGTGTCAGTGTTGTGAACAACATACAGAATGGGCTGTGTGGGTGAGGTGTGTGACATATGTGCACAGTCTGATGGATGATACCAGCATTGTCACTGCTAGGTGAACATCCCTGTACCCATAAACAACTACCTAGGCTGTGGTCAACATTATGGACACTGTGTAAGGGATGGTGCTGTGCAGTGCACCCCCCGACTTGGTGACGTCTCCATGCCCCTTAGGTAGTCAAATGAGGTACCCATGTCATGTCAGGGTGCCATCCATGAGCACAGAGATCACTGGACAGGCATATACAGCACTGTGGTGACCAATACTGGGTCACATACCACCTTTAACGGGTAATGGCTATGCATGGATGTGCGATACCAGCCTTCACAATCCTCACCTCCACTATGCAGCATGCTGTCTACCTTGCAGAAAGACATTTGCTACACCATGATGATGGACATGCTACATGTCCATATCCTGATCTATAAGACATATGTCATGGACAGCCACCGTCCTAATACTAGGATCGCCACAGGCTGGACAGATCCCTGTGCCATATATGTGACATACTCCCGCCATACCATGCAACCCTGTCCATCAAAGCTGCACATGTCATCCCAGTCATACATGGTGTGATGGCTGCATGGTAGATGTACTATCAACTGACTGGATCAGTAACGTGGCACTGATGCACCTTGCGGTGGCACAATGGCTGTCTGTTACAGCTTGGAAACCATGCCCGCACATGCTATGGTTGATGACCATCCCTGCGAATGTTGTCTGACTAGTCATTGTCCCATGCTTATCACATGTGCAATACAGGTAAATTACGGCTGTGTCTTTGTTGATATGTGACATATACACAGCATCCAGGTCAACAGCAGTACCGTGGATACATCCAGGCATGTGCAGATAGGTAAGAACACAAGTGCAGGCAAATAGACATGCCCACAGCAAGACAGCATTTACATGGAGTATGAACACTGTAATGAGGTGACACACATATATGGTGATGATATCCAATGCATAATGGGTGTGACATGTGTGACACAAACACGGCAGTCATGTCAGTGTCATGATGCTTTGCAAAGATAACTGTGCAGATGTAGTAGATGTCATAGAAATGTATGTGCAGCAGTATCTCTGTACATCTCTGAAACTGTGACCTGTCACCATCATTATGTCTTACAGATAATGCCCCGTACACGCCTCCCAGCATACACCCGCCAGGAGGATGATGTCCTCATCCCACAGCTCCATGACAACTATGACTTGTTGTTCAGCCATGTGCCACAGCATGCCCAGCAGCGGGATGACCTGTGGCAGGATCTACGCAGGAGGGTGAACGATGTGGGTGGCCATAACCGCACCTACCAGCAGGTGCGCAGACACTGCATGGACTTGAAATGACATGCAAAGCAGCGTGCCACTGCAATCACCAGGGAACAAGGTGGAACAGGTGGTGGGCCACCAACCCAGCCCCCACTCACACACACCGAGGAGCTACTGGCCAGTCTGGGGACACCCAGGGAACAGCATCCAGAAACACTAGCTGCCATCGTGGAGGTGTGTGTCTCCCAACCAATGAGCCTGGAGTTGCCTGGTAAGTCAGTACTGCACATATGGCTATTATATCCCATGTAGTTGCATGTGTCACTGTACATTATGTAAAGTAACAACATATGCAAGTTATGTGGACACACATGCTGCATACTACAGTATGCTACGTTGTGTATGCACACATGTGCATACTATATGCTATTACACAGGTGAATGTGTTCACATGCACAGTGCAACCTGTGGCTGTCATACAGTCATGGATAATGTTCATACTGGTGTGTCACCCCTATACAGGTACCTCTGGCGTGCCGCACAGACATGAGTCCTTTGCAGGTGAGACTGTCATCAGTATCAGGCATGTTACAGTGTAGCTCTATTTGCCATGTGGCCAGTTAACACTTGCACACCTGATGTTTGTTCCAGTCACGATATGCAGGTCGCACCACCCTTCATTCACACAGGCCACCCATGTGCAATATATACAAACGTAATGATACACCGACATGAAGCCACAGTACTTGTCATTGCGAAATGTGTGGTCAGCTGTGCATACAACGGTGGAGGTGTTCTACAATGGAGGCATATGTAGTATGCATTGGAACAACATGTGTGGTATGCACACAGTACCACACAGTGAGCTGTGATATGGGCAGCCCACAGGTGTCACCATTGTGTCATATGCCCCTGCATTGGGTGCACACATTGTGATGTGCCACCTGACATGTCCCAGACATGTAGTGTTCTGTCTGCAATATTGTCACACTATTGCATGACCTATACCCCACATACCAAACATACAACTCGTTGTCTGCATAGCCCTGTGGATTGTGACATATCTGACATCTATGGGTGTATGCCATATGGGATAACACAGACATGTGAGATAGATGGCCATCACACACAATTGGCCAACACATGTGCACACATGGCCATGGGGGATGGCCAGAGACATGTAGCCACACAGTACATGGGATGTGTATACACCCTGTTGCACATTGTCCACACATGGTCCAATTATAGCCTTAGTTGACCGATTATACAGTTGATGTGGTACACTGGACAACCTAAAAGCCTGTGCTCAGCTACTGGAGGTGTCACTGAAGTCTACCATATACGATCTGTTGAACATCACGACTGTGTTGCAGTTATGGCTGTGCAATGTGTACATATTATGCATTCTACAGCAACATAAATGCCTCGTGATGCCATGCAATGGCACAGTGTCTGTACTTCACACTGTATAGCAATGTAGATGGCTCACACTACCCTCCCATGCTCATGCACATTTGCTAAACATGCACTCTATCTGTTGGGCATACACACAACACTGCAATGTGAAGCCCATTATGATGCTGTACATGTGTCAGGACACCATTGTGTCAGACATGTATGCATGTTAATGCACATGTCAGCAGATTACATGTCAAGGTCATGTCAGTCATGTGTACTGTTATCCTGTTCTGGGCCACATGGTGTATCACGGGGATGCATGCATACTACCATGATTGTGTGAACTGCATGGCTACTGATATGACACCTGCTTGCTGTAGTGTGCACCCCAGGGAGGTATGCTTACTAACACTTTTAATGTCTGAGCTGCATGCCCTCTGCTGTATCGCAGGCATGCTGCATGCCATCTGACAAATCACATGCATGGTGTGTCTGTGTGTGTCTGTGTTTGTGTGTGTCTGTATTTGTGTGTGTCTGTGTTTGTGTGTGTGTGTGTGTGTCTGTGTTTGTGTGTGTCTGTGTGTGTGTGTGTGTGTGTCTGTGTTTGTGTGTGTGTGTGTCTGTGTTTGTGTGTGTGTGTGTGTGTGTTTGTGTGTGTCTGTGTTTGTGTGTCTGTGTGTGTCTGTGTGTTTGTGTGTGTGTGTGTCTGTGTTTGTGTCTGTGTGTGTGTGTGTGTGTGTGTGTGTGTGTGTGTGTGTGTGTGTGTGTGTGTGTGTGTGTGTCTATTGTACTTTACAGTATTTCTTTGCATTCACAGGTGATGTAGGTGTGTTAACCTCCTGCGGTCCATCTGATGTTAGTGTCCCCGCAGATACTAGTGGTGATGAACATATGCATGAGGTACAGGCAGGGTTGTCAGGGGCTGAATCTGTGCCAATGGTTACCATCCCAGCTATGTCCCCCTCTTCCCCGCACACAGTTCTGCTGCCAACACATACGGCATCATCAGTGGCCATAGAGGAAGGACAGTCAGCGTCTGTTAGCGTGGAACAGGAACGTGTGGTGGCTACAGAAGGTGTGTCTACACACCATGGTGTCAGTGTTATGACTGCAGATGTGCCACACAGGCATGTGGCCGGTGCTGCTCGTAGGAGGACCTCTGGCAGACACGCATCTGCAGGACAGAGCACAGCAGCTGGTATCACCAGACGCATGTTCCAGACTGTAATGGCGACACATGCACGTGCTGAACGGCAGAACAGAGAAGGGCAGAGGCTGCAGAGGGCTGCTATCCATACCCTAAATGACAACATCCAGGCATTGGCAAATGCTCAACAGCAGATTGCTAATGTTCTGGATAGGCGATTAGGTGAAATGGTCAGAATCCTTGACCGAGGCATGGCAATCCGTGAGCAGGAGTTGTCCGTGCTGGAACATCTGGTAGGAGTGAGGCGTAGGCCATGTGGACGTAGGCCAGCAACACCACCTAGTGTAGGTCGACGTGAGCGTGCCACCTCACATGCCCGCTCCTATAGTGCCGGTAGCAGTAGCAGTGCAGCTGGTGCTGCGCTGTCAACACCAGGACACAGCAGGCCACGTGGACATGGCCCTGGATGTTCTCAGCGGGGACACGGTTCCAGCGGACATGTGTCGTCGGACAGTAGCCACTCTGTACCTCCACCTGGTAGTGCCCATGCAACCCCAGGCAGGCACAGGTCACGTGGCCATGGACGGACACAGTGAGCTGTACAACCTGCTCTGTACAATCTGGGGCTGTCAATTATACCCCGTGTAGGCCTCACAAATGGCAGAACTGTGTACACACATACACGCACACAGCAAACACAACTGTAGGGCTCCACAACATCCACATGCATTCTGCACAGACATGTCCAATCAACTCACCAGCCCTTACACACACACACACACACACACATGATGTTATCCATAGGTGCAGCCTATGCCCCTGGCAAACATATCACCCTGTGCATATGATGAAGCCTGTGGTGCATCCCTGTTATCCACACCATCGGTGCAGGGTTATGCACAAATATTCTGATGCACAGGGTGAACAGCATAGTGAGAGGTGTATGTAATATTACCTGTGTATGCATAGTGAGGAATGTGTATGTTGCAGTGGTTGTGTGTGAATACTGAGAGATGTGTATGTGACATAGGTTGTGTACTGTCGACATGCACTGGTCATACCATGTAGTGCAGGTGCAGCATGCATTGTGATGTGTTCACGGTATGTGTCTCGTTTACATCTGTAGCACCATGTTGGTTGTGATACCCTGGTTCCCTCCTATGCTGTACTTGTATGTGCCTACAGGTAGCAGTGTTTGCAGTCCCCCACGTGTAACTGTGGATTACTCACAGGCACGTCTGGCAATATCAGCATGCTACATGTACCCTCAGCCTGACTGTTGGACACACCAACATGACACAGATGTCCACACATATACTGCACCTGACGCATGTGGTCAGTGCCACAGGCTACACTGGACAGAGACGTGACATACATAGCAGGACACATTACAGGTATGGTGACATGGTGCAGGGGTTGTACATAGAGGTCTGGCCAATGATGATGTGAGGTGTCACTTGGTAGCTGGAGTCCACACTGTGCAGCAGTAGGACCCTGTAACAGTACGGTAACATGGCCACATTCACGGGGTGTGCACCACTATAATGCACACCCCATAGTGTGCAGGTGGGGACCCTTGCCTATGTGGTCATCACCCTCACAGTACTATGCACCCACACGACGTGTCACAGAAAAGGGACATGCACAGCTAGCCAGTATGGGTGGGACCTATGGCATCAACAGGGTAGTGCAATGCATCACTATTACGGGCTAGTCACCACGTGGGGTTAGTGATCATTTCCCACCGTATATTAGCATACACCCTCACACCAAGCACCAGACATACATACAGACACACACACTGTGGTGACCACACATGTGTATACGGACAGCCGACGTGTGTGATGCACCACACCGGCCGACGTCATGCTTCCCACACTGACGTATGTACAGATCTCTACAACAGTGTACAGGGATGTGTAGCAACTGGGACATATTCCCCGCGATATGTGGCATCTCTGGTCACACATTCGGACACACATGGCAGTGCTGAGAATGATACACCTGCCATATGATGACACGTTTAATAAACATGCAGCGGTATTGACTGCATTATGTGTACCAATGCTATATCTGGCATATGTGCTGCTATATGCACACGGGAGGTTGTAGGTGTTACAGGTGCCATGTGACATATAGTTGTTAACACCTGACCGCTGTGTATGCATTATGTCAGCACCGTCACATAACAGTGACATAGCGTACTGTTTGCACATGGCATGATAGGATGGTGTGTGACACAACTGTGAGCCACCCCCTGCACACATACATCTACACAGGTGGTTCACCATGTTATGTACACACATCCCTCCATACGTGCTGTTTGTATGTCACCGTATACAGGTGTCAATGATAGGTCTGCATTGCGACTGCATGTCGTAGGTAGGTGCAACTATGTTACGGACATCGGCCACTGCACATGCATGGTTGCTGCATGCACAGTACAGATGTCACTTGTGTCTCCTGTTGCCATGTTTGTATGCATTGCTATTGTTGGACATGTGTGTTGACATACATAACACATGGACTGTGGTATGATATCATGGGTGTCACAGGCGACCAGTACAAGTGTCCCGGTCAACATTGCTACCCCCTGTAGTGTGAGCATTCAACAGACATGGGTCCACCTTCCATTTGCGTGTGTAGCATTGATTAGGCCAGTGTTATGCACGAGGTACATCAAAGGCTATGTATGTATGTGTTGTGTGTGCAGTCCATGCACACATCCACACAATCACATGTATGACATATCCAGACGTGTGTTCATTGGTGTACAGCAACAGTCAGGTGTCACAGCTGTGTAAGGGCCGTGGTATGTCTTGAGCCGACCTGTTCATGTATACTGGTATCATTGCAATGCATAACACCTGTTGGATCCCTGTTGGTACATGTGTACTCTGCACAGCTGGTGTACACCTCTGTACAGCCCAGTGGTCATGTGTCACATGGTGTTGTGGTACTGTAAGGCTGTGTAGTGCTGCACCGATGACATGGTGCTGACTTGACAGCTACAGTGTACACTGCAGTGTGTACATGTGTGACCTGCACCTGTGACAGCTGTGATGGCAGCTGTGTGTGTACAGGTCACTGCATGTGTGACCGCCCTGTGCATGAGGACAGTTATACCTTACTGTGCCCTTCTGTACTGTGCCCTTCTGTGTGTACACTCCATCTGCATGCACGACAGGCCTTTGCAACAGCTAAGTGTGTGAGCATGCCCAGTATGCTGTTGTGTAGATGGACACACAGTACAGTCCATGCACACAGTTGTGTAGATGGACACATGGTACAGTCCAATCTGAGACCTTCCATGTTTACACTCCATCTGCATGCAAGACGGCCCTTTGCAACAGCTAAGTGTGTGAGCATGCCCAGTATGCTGTTGTGTAGATGGACACACAGTACAGTCCATGTACGCAGTTGTGTAGATGGACACATGGTACATTCCACACTGCGCCCTTCCATGATTAGACTTCATGTGCATGCAAGATGGCCCTTTGCAACTGCTAAGTGTGTGAGCATGCCCAGTACGCCGTTGTGTAGATGGACACACAGTACATTCCAAACTGCGCCCTTCCGTGATTAGGATCTGTGTGCATGCAAGATGGCCCTTTGCAACTGCTAAGTGTGTGAACATGCCCAGTATGCCGTTGTGTAGATGGACACACAGTACATTCCAAACAGACGTGTGATACTAAGCATGTGGGCATGGCCATTGACATCCTGTATAGCCATGGTTGTCATCCAGGAAACAGATGTCCATTTTCAATGTCACGATGGATGTCTACATTGAACACACTGGTTGCTCTCTCGAAGGGTGTACTTTCTGTGGCGCATCCCATATCTATTTAGTGTTGTAGTGCTCCATAGATATTTAGTTGGCCCGATGACAGCACTGCCGTGTTTGTCTACGTCTACCTTGGGACAGTAATATGCTTTCAGACTGCTCACTCTCTAAACATTCCCTATCAGCATCTTAGCCTTTGCGGATGATGTCACCCACCTAGAAGTATGCCTCTGGGAGTGCTGTGTTCAGTAATCCTGGTAGCGCGTTCTGTAAATGCGTAATGCTGTAGTGTGATAAAGTAGTTAGGTGTATGTTCAACTCCCGGCCCTGCCAAGTGTGTGTGTGTGTGTGTTTCCAGCTGCCTGGGGACACAGTAATGCTTTTAGATGCTTCACAGCACATACATTCCCTATCGGCGTCTTTGCCTTTGCGGATGATGTCACCCACCTAGAAGTATGCCTCTGGGAGTGCTGTGTTCAGTAATCTCGGTAGCGCGTTCTGTAAATGCGTAATGCTGTAGTGTGTTAAGGTAGTTAGGTGTATGTTCAACTCCTGGCCCTGCCAAGTGTGTGTGTGTGTGTGTGTGTGTGTTTCCAGCTGCCTGGGGACACAGTAATGCTTTTAGATGTCTCACAACACATACATTCCCTATCAGCGTCTTTGCCTTTTCGGATGATGTCACCCACCTAGAAGTATGCCTCTGGGAGTGCTGTGTTCAGTAATCTCAGTAGCGCATTCTATAAATGCGTAATGCTGTAGTGTGATAAAGTAGTTAGGTGTATGTTCAACTCCCGGCCCTGCCAAGTGTGTGTGTGTGTGTGTGTGTGTGTTTCCAGCTGCCTGGGGACACAGTAATGCTTTTAGATGCCTCACAACACATACATTCCCTATCGGCATCTTTGCCTTTGCGGATGATGTCACCCACCTAGAAGTATGCCTCTGGGAGTGCTGTGTTCAGTAATCTCGGCAGCGCGTTCTGTAAATGCGTAATGCTGTCGTGTGTTAAGGTAGTTAGGTGTATGTTCAACTCCCGGCCCTGACAAAGTGTTTGTGTGTGTGTGTGTGTGTGTGTGTTTCCAGCTGCCTGGGGACACAGTAATGCTTTTAGATGCCTCACAACACATACATTCCCTATCAGCGTCTTTGCCTTTGCGGATGATGTCACCCACCTAGAAGTATGCCTCTGGGAGTGCTGTGTTCAGTAATCTCGGTAGCGCATTCTGTAAATGCGTAATGCTGTAGTGTGTTAAGGTAGTTAGGTGTATGTTCAACTCCTGGCCCTGCCAAGTGTGTGTGTGTGTGTATGTTTCCAGCTGCCTGGGGACACAGTAATGCTTTTAGATGCCTCACAACACCTACATTCCCTATCGGCGTCTTTGCCTTTGCGGATGATGTCACCCACCTAGAAGTAAGCCTCTGGGAGTGCTGTGTTCAGTAATCTCGGTAGCGCGTTCTGTAAATGCGTAATGCTGTAGTGTGTTAAGGTAGTTAGGTGTATGTTCAACTCCCGGCCCTGCCAAGTGTGTGTGTGTGTGTGTGTGTATATGTATATATATATATATATATATATATATATCTTTTTTTTTTTTGTAATATGTATGTGGATATTAGCACTATTGAATGTGCTGCATTGTCTGTACATGTTCACCTTGGATGTATCTGAATGTGCTATGGTTCTGTGATAGTGCACATACTGTGTGCTGTAGTGATCCTGGGTTATAGTTGTGTAGTGACCAGTTATTTTGTTGCTGGGTATTACCAGTGACATTGAAAACAATGATAGTACAGCACCTTTAAATGGTCCTGTGCACATCTCAGCAGCAGTCAGCAGTGGTTATTACTTTGGAGGATGAGTATGGCTCATATAACTATGTATTAAATGACAATACTATGCAAATCAGGTTAACATTACTGATACCCGTTTATCCACAGGTTGTGATACAGATCCCAAGTATGCATGTGTATACATTGCCAAGTGCAGGACTGGACTATGGTTGAATTCATGGAGGGGTGTCCATGGCCAGGAATGGCGATCTGTACAGCCTGGCAGGTACAGTCTGTGACTGTCCCACAACCTCCAGTATATGGCTGACACATGCTGAAACAGTGTACATGCAGAGACACACATAAAACAAACAGATAGGGATAACACATACACACACACACATTGCATCAACATTGGGCCATGCAAAACCTGTTGTCCCTCACACACACACAAATGCATACATGTTGATTGCCTGGTTCAATGACAGGCTCTGGAAAAGAAACTACATACCCTGTGCATATGATGACACCTGTGCCACCTCTTGTAATGTGTAACATTGATGCAGGTACAGACTAGCATGGTGCTGATGCACAGGGTGGCTTCATAGCACTGTAATAATATTACAATGTTGTTAACACAAAGTGTGATTTCCTTCTAGGTAGCGCGTTCTGTAAATAAGTAATGCTGTAGTGTGTTAAGGTAGTTAGGTGTATGTTCAACTCCCGGCCCTGCCAAGTGTGTGTGTGTGTGTGTGTGTGTTTCCAGCTGCCTGGGGACACAGTAATGCTTTTAGATGCCACACAACACATACATTCCCTATCGGCGTCTTTGCCTTTGCGGATGATGTCACCCACCTAGAAGTATGCCTCTGGGAGTGCTGTGTTCAGTAATCTTGGTAGCGCATTCTGTAAATGTGTAATGATGTAGTGTGTTAAGGTAGTTAGGTGTATGTTCAACTCCTGGCCCTGCTAAGTGTGTGTGTGTGTTTCCAGCTGCCTGGGGACACAGTAATGCTTTTAGATGCCTCACAACACCTACATTCCCTACCGGCGTCTTTGCCTTTGCGGATGATGTCACCCACCTAGAAGTATGCCTCTGGGAGTGCTGTGTTCAGTAATCTCGGTAGCGCGTTCTGTAAATACGTAATGCTGTAGTGTGTTAAGGTAGTTAGGTGTATGTTCAACTCCCGGCCCTGCCAAGTGTGTGTGTGTGTGTGTGTGTGTGTGTGTGTTTCCAGCTGCCCGGGGACACAGTAATGCTTTTAGATGCCTCACAACACATACATTCCCTATAGGCGTCTTTGCCTTTGCAGATGATGTCACCCACCTAGAAGTATGCCTCTGGGAGTGCTGTGTTCAGTAATCTCGGTAGAGCATTCTGTAAATGTGTAATGCTGTAGTGTGATAAGGTATTTAGGTGTATGTTCAACTCCCGGCCCTGCCAAGTGTGTGTGTGTGTGTGTATATATATATATATATATATATATATATATATATATATCTTTTTTTTTTTGTAATATGTATGTGGATATTAGCACTATTGAATGTGCTGCATTGTCTGTACATGTTCACCTTGGATGTATCTGAATGTGCTATGGTTCTGTGATAGTGCACATACTGTGTGCTGTAGTGATCCTGGGTTATAGTTGTGTAGTGACCAGTTATTTTGTTGCTGGGTATTACCAGTGACATTGAAAACAATGATAGTACAGCACCTTTAAATGGTCCTGTGCACATCTCAGCAGCAATCAGCAGTGGTTATTACTTTGGAGGATGAGTATGGCTCATATAACTATGTATTAAATGACAATACTATGCAAATCAGGTTAACATTACTGATACCCGTTTATCCACAGGTTGTGATACAGATCCGAAGTATGCATGTGTATACATTGCCAAGTGCAGGACTGGACTATGGTTGAATTCATGGAAGGGTGTCCATGGCCAGGAATGGCGATCTGTACAGCCTGGCAGGTGCAGTCTGTGACTGTCCCACAACCTCCAGTATATGGCTGACACATGCTGAAACAGTGTACATGCAGAGACACACATAAAACAAACAGATAGGGATTACACATACACACACACATTGCATCAACATTGGGCCATGCAAAACCTGTTGTCCCTCACACACACACAAATGCATACATGTTGATTGCCTGGTTCAATGACAGGCTCTGGAAAAGAAACTACATACCCTGTGCATATGATGACACCTGTGCCACCTCTTGTAATGTGTAACATTGATGCAGGTACAGACTAGCATGGTGCTGATGCACAGGGTGGCTTCATAGCACTGTAATAATATTACAATGTTGTTAACACAAAGTGTGATTTCCTTCTAGGTGTATGTAAGCAGGCATGATACATTACAGCTATGATCATCAATGTAGTATAGTGTACAGCACTGTTAATTCTGAAGATGTATTATCCATCCATGTGCCATTTGACTGACGTGTGTAGTATTGGCAGCATGTGTTTCAGAGTGTGCAGTACGTGTGTGATGTGTGTAGTACAGATTTTCATGTATTTATATGTGAACATGGTGAAGGTGCACTGTCTGCATGTACATGTATAGTGGACACATTGGAATGGTGACATGCCCTGTATTTCACACTGTTAACACTTCATAGTTTCTATTGGTGGCCAGTATGCATTATACTACACATATTGTTGTACTTGTCTACACATGTGTGATTGCTACGGTTTTACACGGTGCTGTGGGTGATACTGTTACTATCTGTGATTGTTTTGCATTATGGTAGTAGACACGACCTCAACAGTCTGAATAACCAATTGTTATATGATATCTTCACAACTGACCCACACATGTAGGACACACAGTAGCATGTGGATCCTGCATGTACTATACTATACCAGTACACACTGGTATTGACCGCCACACATTGCTGGGACCATTACTGCTTTACATATAGCCATGTTTGTTACAAGCAAAGACAATAGGGATATTCCTGTCCACATCTGGGAATTCATACTGTGGCCTAGAATGCATTCTGCACATGACACAGTTATTCTACACAAGGGTATCATACAGACAGATACGTGTTATCCAACCCATGCTGTACACCTATAAGGCTAAACAGAGTCAGTTATCCACATTTACTACACATACTTTACCAACAGTAACACATAGGTATTACACCCCAATATGTATAATGGGTTACAATGTGTACATATAGATATGTGCTATGTCATTTGTCATTTGATATTTGCATTTACAATGGTATTTTGAAGTACATCACTGTATCACATATGCAATGAGAGTTCTGCATGCATATCCTCCGAGGTGGTTGTACAACTATGATGAATGTCCATTATTGACATACTTTGCTGTGTTTGAACTGTTCTGCAGTAATACACATACATGAACAGTCACTCACACTATGTATATAAACTGTCGTGTGTGTGTGTGTGTGTGTGTGTGTGTGTGTGTGTGTGTGTGTGTGTGTGTGTGTGTGTGACACAGATGACCTAGGCCACAGACAATTCTGGTACATGTAGTTGACAAGTGATTTAATGCTCCACCAGATGTGTCCAGGCACCAGAACTGTGACTTGAGCGACACAGACACATGCTAGAGTAAAGTTTCTGTATGTGCGTGTGCCTCATTATGGCATTCCTGTTCATGTGTGTGTGCATTTCTGATGTGTGTCATCAGCCACAGTTGAACTGCACATCTGGCATCCCCCACTAGGTGACCATGAGGGTTGTCCCCATTGCCAAATGTTTTGTACAGCTGCGTCAGATGCCACATATATTGGAAGCATTGCAGCTTCCAGGGCATCCAGCACACACATTCATTATTATGGGCTGGCCATCACACACAAACTGCCACTTCATGGAGGGGAAGCCCTTGTGGATGATGTAGGCCCTACCACACTCACTGGCTGGTGCTTTGATGCATATGTGTGTGCAGTGTATTGAACACAGTACTTAGGGTATTCCACTATTGTGTGGAAAAGACACATATTGCTGCCCAATACCTTACGGGAATTGGGGATATATACATCATCACTGACATGTGCTGACATGGCATTCATGAACTGGTACAGTACCCTGGATGCTGATGATGGTAAAATCCACATCATATCACCAGTTGATCTCTGGAAGGTACCTGTTGCTGGTATCCTTAGGGCAACACATACCTTGGTTTCCACTGGGATAGGTTTCCCTCTGTTGGTTCTGTGTGTGAGACATGGCCTGCACAGATCCACAATCTTCTGCAGGAGGTCTCTGTCCACTCTATAGCGCTCTATCTCCAGCTCATGTAGCCCCTGGTAGGTTACCCTGTGCCTGCACACTCCTCTCCGTCTACTCACTGTGTGATGCTGAGCAGCATTCACATTGGCACAACCCTCCACATGTTGCATATGTTGACGTATAATAGCAATGGCAGCCCCTAACATTATGCTGTCTCAGTTAAGCTTTTACAGTTTTCACTTCTCTTAGTATACTACAGTGTTGCAGTGTGTCTGAGAAAAACATGGTGGACTGCTGTTTGTAGAGTTGTACGTGCTGTGCTGGTCTACTGTACTGGCTGTGTAATATACTCAGTCTGATTGTTTTCACCTGCTAGCTGTGGTACTTCTCCTTGGTTAACTTACTGCTATTTGTTTACCTTCCTTTTCACTGTTTGTGTCCACAGTGAGCGGCGCCGTGCATAGGAGCACAGTGAAGTGCATATCCGCTTCCACGTGTGCACACAGGCTTATACATGCGTACAAACACTTACACTGGCTTACACAACATTACATGGGCTTCAACAATCTTACAGTAGCTTACTCGTTCTTCAACTCATGCACACGGGCTGACACACATGCACACATGCTTATTCGGGCTTACAGGCTTGCACGGGTGCAAACACACTTCACCAGGTTTGCAAGGAACTTCAGTGATATCCATGGCGTACACCATCAGTTTACTGACTTTACCTAGGATAAATCATAACACGCCTCTTCCACTGATGAGTCACTGACAGCAGACATGTGACACACTGCTCCGATAAGATTACAGTGTTTTATACATACACACTCATGATGTCACCTATCTTCTACGCTGATAGTCCCCTTAACCTACTCTTACACTGTAGAGGCTTGGCCCATATGGCATGACAAATTGTGCTTCACTATCCTCAGCCTCAATTGCATAGGATTGCCTACTAATGCTTGGTTACATCTCTGAGAGTGCGCTTCCACACATAGCAACCACTACTCAGTAGCCATGTTGTCTTCAGCTTGCCATTCACCTGCATGACGAACTAACTTTTAACTGACATTACAATTTGTATGTATATTTTACATATTTGTCTTGTTTTGTATGCACAGCGATACTGCTGCGCTACGCTTAAACACCGGAGATCGGGGGAGGACAACTAGAGTTTTATTAATTTCCAATGGAAAAACATGCCACTGGCCTTATATTTGTCCATTGGCATGCTTCTTCAACTAAATCCATTCTTTATTTGCAGATGACATTGCTCCGTTTAGCTACTTGCAGAACGTTACTCGGTTAACATCCATGTACATTTCTGCACATAGCTCTACTCTTGCACAGATAGCTTACTGTTTCATGTATCGCATATTTTACATCATTTGCATAGCTTTCACCTACAAATGGGGTAATTTGCATATCCTAACATTGTCCGGTAACGTTGCTTAAGGGGCTGTGTTACACGCCCCTACAGGATATTGCTGAATAGCTCGGCAGACATCTTGCCTTGCTCTACTCTTACTCTACTCGTACACACCGACCAAAGCTTTGTGAATCCTGGCCTAAGCTTTGATGTGTGCTAATATGTCTATTTGTGGAGTAAGCATGGCTGTAGGTATGTTTTGACCTGCTACGTCTGTCATTTCTACAGAGCACCTCCCACTTTCATCATTTGTAGAGGTGACAGCCCTATAGGAACTATATGTACAGCTGTGACATTTGACAAGTCCACACATACCTGCAGTCAATACTAAACTGACTACTTCAGCACTTTTCATACCTTCAGAATTGTCTTGGAGTGGTATAGTCTATGATACTGTTTTCTATAACATGTATCTGTTTCTGATACAAGATATGTTATTTTATTACACCACTACACACAATATATGAAGAAATCACAGGCCAGATGCCATTACATTCCTTTTGTAGGACACACCCGCCCAGAGTGTTGTGTTCCTCACAAAAGCCGACAGGTGCTAATCAAAACATATTCTGCTATCATCTACCTTATATGTTCGCCAGTATTTGCGCTTTCCGGCAGTGGCAGAACTCACATGCGAGTGTGGGAGACTGAACACTGTATCGGGGACACTGCATAGCACCCTGAGGGACACATTTATGTTGTTTCTATTAACCTTCCACATTGACTATCACAGGGCATTAGTATTCATCCAAATTTATCGAGGTACATGCTTTTGACTTATACATGTTTTGTCATTTGTCATCACGTCTTTTTTCGCACCTGTCCACCTAATCTCACTAGTTCTGTACATTTATTTAGGTCAGGGTTACCTTCATACCTCTCAACTGTACACATTTTGGGCAAATGTCCCGAACTTAGACGTCTGATTTTGTTCCTTTTTTAATAATATTGTGCCTTTCTGTTATTTAGTGGGAAGTCATTAGGGACTGTGGGGTTAGACAATAATGACAGACATTTGTAGTTTACAATTAATAACCCTCAAAACATTCATACTAATGACTGATCCATTATTCTATCAACGTTCTGACTTTGTAAGAGGAATATTTGAGATATTCCCTATTTGTACTTATTTTAAAATGCCTTTGTCCAGATGTCTTATTCTGATTGAGAGGTATGGTTACCATCTTATTCGTACTCATGTACGTCCATGATAATCACTTACACAACACTAATATAACTCCCTACGTCTTCCCCCAATAGTTTACACAATATCCAGTAGATGGGTTCTTCATTTTTGGAAGTTAGAGGCATCTGCTATACTCACATAGGAATATTAATCACTCCCATGGGTCGGACCTCATAAATCTGTGCCAACCAACACCTAGGCACCTAGGCCCATTATTGCATACCCATGATTCCCAGACCTGACACCCCTCCACAGTAGTCATAACACATATTTAATGTGAGCGATAATAAAGCATGACGACACTTCTAAGCACTATCCACTCTCCACATGTCGGGACATATGTCATACATTCTGTCAACCCATGTGTTATTACACTTGCACAAGCTACTGTTGCATGTACAGCTATATTGTAGTTGCGGATGACACTTCTTTGCAGCAATCATTACAGGACAGTGCGTGTATAGATTCACAATTTTTGGGGTCCTGCAAAGGACACCTATATCCATGTTTAAAGAGTAGGACTTACAGATCTGGCACACTGATACTTTCCGGGCAATAGTTTTGAGAGCAGCAGTGTATTTACCTTAATTGCATGTCTGTATGTCTATCCATACTAGCTATGGTGTAACCTATTTATGTACATGTGTTATATCTACGAGGACATTTGTTTGTTAGGTATATATCAATTAATGTTGTATGTGTTTGTGTGTATGTATATATATATATATATATATATATATATATATATATATATATATGTCTGCACATTCTTTATTTCATATATTTATTTAGTTTAAGTCTGTGGATATATATCTATACACAAATGTATATATCCATATATAGACATTACGTGTAGAAACCAGCATTCATTTGCTATGCTGTCAGCGGATTACACACTCACAGGCACACTTGCATTTCCTTATTGTGGGTTACGAGCAGGCGCACATGCATATCCTTATTGTGGGTTACATATGTTTACTAAGTCTTTGTGCTTACGTGGGCTTTATTACTTGTGACAGTACCGGTAAAATATCTGTAATCCGGTTAATGGACATATGCGAAACACACGTTCACCTTTACATATTTAAATGTCTGTACAGCACAGACGCATTCATTACACTTTAACATTATATGTGCTGTAGTCGTAGTTGAACCAGGACTGCATTCACGTTGGCTGGATGCTGTAACCACTATACTTTTGGTGTTCTGACTCATTTATATGCATACCCATAGTACATAGCTACATTAACATATGCCTCACCGCTTCACTTACGACACAGGCATCCATTCTCCTGCTGGGAAAAATGCGGTACTACATATTACACATTCTCTATTCCCTACTGCTCTGGACCCAAGCTGCATATTTAATCACTGCAGGGATATTCAGAACCCCAAGGCTTATAGTCCTGACACATACAAGTCTTTAATTGTCAGGGTGTTCATGTGGTGATCTGGGTTTAGGCTTGTCCTCCTGGTGAATGGAACTGCCCTGACCGTGTTCAAATGTCAGACAAAGCACATGGACAGAGTTTGTCCATTTTAAACATTTTATCTGTGTTTACAGTCACAGGTGTTTGGGCACCTGTCAGCAGCTTATAATGTTGGCAATACATAATATGGGTGGGGGTAGTTACAATACATAATCCACGGTGAGTGGTGTTCCCATTCACATTATTTTACCTATGTTTACAGACACAGGTGTTTGGGCATCTGTCAGCAGCTTATAATGTTGGCAATACATAATATGGGTGGGGGTGGTTACAATACATAATCCACGGTGAGTGGTGTTCCCATTCACATTTGACTATTTCCTCTATTCATTCATACGAGGATTATTATTTTGGACATGAATTAACTATGAATTAACTACAGGTATGCAGTAGTACAGTAAACATATGTGAAGGTTTGTTACAGTAAAAATGTACGGACCTCTGTAATACTCGGGGACTACCCCACATCCTTCACATTTCATGCTAAAGTACATACTATTATTCTGTGAACTTTCGAAGTTTGTGAGAGCAGTATTTACATCTGTCCCTATTTGTCCACCCATCATTTTAGGTTTTGTCCAGATTTTGTTGCTGTAATAGGTTGAGAGGTGGTGTCGGTATGTGATTGAGTTGAATATATACTGTCGATAATTCAGTGGGGAGTAAGGTTACCACCTCTTCCTCTTTGCGAGGGGAAGTCCCACTTTGGACAGTTGTGTCCTGCGATGAAACCTAAGAAATGGCAAGTGTCCTGTGATTTTAAGACAAAGGGATATTTCTTATTTTCTTTAATAGTTGCATGATACAGTTATTTTGTATCTGAAACATATAACTATTATTTGGGATAGCATAAGCAATTCAAATGCTATGACATAAGCTTTTATCTTGGCAAACAAGTGTAATTCTGTCCTTTGCACTGGCCGGGGGTATGTTTTATCCTGCAAATTCTCACATTTCTACAACAGATGTCCCACCTTGGGCATCTGAACAGGTGGCAACCCTAGTGGGGAGACCTGCATGGTGGACAGGTGTTCCATCCTACGTAGTATGTTTTGCATGTCTGTCTAGAAACTGAACAGTACCGTGACTACACATACATGTTTTGTCCAGATGTGTACAGTACTAGTCACCGTGGCGTGTAAACAACTCTGATGTTTCAACAGGTTACTTATCCCACGCACACATTTTGCCAGAACATGGACGCGCGGGCATTTGGATTTACATAACTGTGATGGGATGTTTACACACGTGGGATACATATTTGCAATCCTGACACTGCCTAGGATGATACTTCCTACTACATATGGGGAATACTTGCTATGTGTAGGTGTACGGCTGCGCAAGGCTGGTAGCTGGATTTGGTGGATTCGGACATGGGTGCGGGTTATGTGCTATACAGGGGTTGTTGCGTATTGCATTTGCATGCATGGGTTCTGCATTTGGATGTCCCAGTTCCGCATATAGCATCCTATGTGTATGTGCTGGTTACGTTCCTGTTCATCTGTATAGCACAGTTTAATATTCATATGTTTGTATGAGTTTGGTATACAATTTGGACTGTCAGGTATCTTTACAGTTGTTATATGGCCACAGCTGCCCAGCTGTGCACTATCACTACCACTGTGGGACTGCTGGTGACCCTGCCCATGGGGCTAGACATGTGTATTGGCGGCGCGCTGACATGATGCGCTTCACTTCCACTGGGTATAACTACTTACAGTGCAGTACATTACGGACACACGATTTTAAATATCATTTGTTCCATGGACGGAAACTCATATTGTGTTGCGTGCATTTCTGTTTGGTTCTCAATTTTGTGTGGCCGGGAACTGTCTTGCATGCTTTGCATATGTTTCATTATCCACGGACACTGATAGGTGCGATTACTATTGCAGGCAGACTATAATATTCAGCAGTTTAGGTTGCTCATCGACAGCCGACATTGACACGCCTCCGGGCGCAGCTTAGTAACGCCCCATGCACTTGCGCACGTGTCCTATGCATGTGGATGTGGTGGCAGCGCACCTTCATTAATATGCATATGGTGCTACTACACCATATATACGCCGCACAGCCGGCGTAGGCCTTACACCGGCCTTGCGCCGAGCTTCATGAATCTGGGGGATGCATTTTTTTACACAGGAAGATACATACCATATACAATCATAAATATATTGGCAGAGTCAAACACTCTGTATTGTATGTGATTTCTGCTTGAAGGTGGGAGAATATTGCATGACTTGCTATCACTTTGCAGTTGATAAGGTAGCCTGTCCCATGTTTAACATTTTCTTATACCACATGCTGTTATGTCCTTTATTAGAGAATTCTTCTACTCACCATATTTACAATATCAGGTAGATCATTTAGTTCAATAACATTAGTATCTCCAGTTTCTAGAACATCTTGTGGACTTGTAAAAACAGTGATGAATAAATCATAGGTTGTTTCTAGGCTCACAGTAGCTTTGATATAGTAGACACTGTTTTTTATGTTTTCCCCTTTCAAAGTTTTATCTCCAGCAACAAGTGAAAATGTGGCACACTGTACACTTTCAGCTTGTGTGTTGTTCTCCTCATAGTGAGGAATAAATTTAAAATGGTAGAACTAATGTTTCCAGTTTTCTGCTAGATCGCTTTGCAGTAAAACATTTCAGTGCACAGTGGTGCAGAGGACAGCATTGTCACCTCATAGCAAGAGGTTCCTGGCTGGGGTGCCTTCTGTGTGGAATCAGCATATCCTCCCTGTGTTAGTATTGGTTTCTGGAAGGGGGTCCAGTTTTCTACCATATTCCAAAGGCATGTAGTAGTTGGACGGGATATTTGAAATTGGCCATAGGTGTGAGTACTAATAAAGTGTGTGGTATGGAAGAATAACAGTGGCAGGGTTAGCCACCTGGCAGTGTGAACTTTGGCTCTAGATGATTACCACTGTTGAAGTGATGCCCAACGCTATGTGCAGAAATGCAAACACTGAATCAGAGAATCCATGTTATCACAGTTAACCTGTATGAAAAAAAAACACATTTCAAAATTTATGGCACAATTTCATGTATAGTAGTTTAGTAATCTTCTGACCGTGCTGTCTGCATGTATGTGGGACTACACTGGCATATTTAACAATACTGTAATTTGTGTGTATATATATATATATATATATATATATATATATATATATATATATATATATACAGCACACTTGACTGTAACTGCAAACAATGCTGGAAATTGAAGGGCTCTCTGCAGCTATTTTGATAAGGTAAATAAGCTTGTCTCAAAGTAGCTGTCCTGCAGTTAATAGCTAGCATGGGTATTTGCCATTAATTTAGAAGGTTATATGCATATGTAGACTGTCATGCATGCAATGAATTGCATGAATATATGCAAAAGTAATGCCTGAAGGAATATTAGTGTGATGTGGAAATAGCCTCATTAGTGGGCCTACAGCTGAAGTTTACTGCTGGCATCCAAATAACTAACACAAGTACTGGATTTTCAAGATATAGAGATCTGATAAAGTCTTCAGACAAGAGTGATATGCATTGGAACAATAAAGTCCTCTTTGAAATGAGCAGAAGCATCAGGGACTTTTTGAATTTCTACAGTATAATGAAGTAATAATGTGGTGAGATTATTTGCACATAATACTGCAAATATAAACTAAGGAATTAAGTACCAATAAACGGTCTAAGGTTAGAGATTAAAGAAGGATAATATCACACTAGGCCCAAATAGTCATATATATCCTATGATGGATTTTCATGAAGGGGATATCACTGAAGCATCAATATTTTAATTGATTTATTAGAAAGTTTGCATATACATGCAATTGATATACAAGTTATCCTTGGGGTCTCTGCAAAAGTTTGATAAAACTGATTAATAAAACTGCTCATGTTATATAGACTGGGCAGAAGAATCAGTTTAAATGGAACTTTTATCATAAATGAATGAATGTGTTTATTTTCTACTTCTGCACTTTATTTTCTGTTGCATTGTAGGAAAGAATGTGTTGTTCTACTTTTGTGGATTTTGCCACTTAAGCAATGAGATAGCAACCTTTATTAGCATTGGAAATTCTGCATTTGGCAAAACTTATTAATTTACTGCACCCAGACTCTGAACTAGTTGAAACAGATTAGTGCTTCTTCTATGGGACAACCTACAGCAGAGTCAATAACAGTGATTTAGAGAAAAGGTACCCATTAATGTAATAGCATAGTGCATTAGCCCACTAGGCCACTCAGCGCTTACTGCAGCTAGCCTAGCAATCCATGAATAAGTCACTGCAACCTTTATTCCTCCAATAAGTTTCTAAAGAATAGGAAATCCACATACCGACCTATCATTATTAATTGTTCTGTGAACACACACACCTCAGTGCATAGCTTTCAATAACACATCCATGAAACAGGACATACTGGCTTTGAACTGCCATTATCAGAATACTGTTTCTGCTTGTGATTTCATGTGCAGTGGGAAAATAAAATTGCCATATGGCTTATTTTTGTGACATCTTTAGTCAGTGTAGTTTTCAATGTTGAAGCAATGAGAAATTAATTGTATAGTCCACTTAGCACCGATTTTGGCATAGAAGTATATCATTCTAGTATGGGTGGCTTTTTAAACTGCTTAAAGTTTGATCACTTAAATGATGTTTAATGCATTTTAACTTCTACACACTTGATAATATTATGCACAGTTTAACTCTGTGCAGTGGAATGCAAATCTTTTGTAGGAAGTATACTTAACCCATTATTTTTAGTGGTGCTTTGAGAGATTCCAGAGTTTAGACCCATGGATTTATTATACTTTAAAGGAATGTAATATTCATGAAGTTGCTTGTATAATAAAGTGAGTCAAGCAAATATGTCTGTCATTACCACTACAATCGACTGCATCAGGTCCATTGCTTGCATCATTCTTTAGAACTGCTATTACACTTTTGAATATTTAGCAGTTGAAATGCTCATTGGCACAATTAATTCACATTTTTGTTGTTAAATAAATATCTCTTTCTGACAGTGAAGGAAAATAGTTTATGACATAGTAGAGATCAAACTGCAGACTGGCTGTTAAGAGGATATTTTTAGTCTCAAAATATAGAATTGTAGTAGTGTCACTCTAGGTAAACATCTGTCATGCATGTGAATGGTACATAAAAGTTATGTAAAATGCTTAACACACAGAAAAAAAAGTACTGCTGAAAATATACACACTGTGTCGAAATGATTAAGGGCAGGTTATCCGTTTGCATTGTCAGTGAACCAGGAGAGACTGGAAACCTAAATGCTGGAGGGTGTGTAATGAAGGAAAAGGACTGAACATCCCATTGATAATTGATATAGTTTTTATTTCAAAAGATGAACAGGGTTATTGTTCCACTGCAAAACTTTGTGATACTTGACATGCTACTCACTCATAAATTATGCACCCTGACTAGATGTTCTACAAAGTGAGATGAGTGTTTTGAAGATGCTCATACTTTGAACAAAGAAGAAACCATAATGCAGTGTGAGATAGCGCATCTTGGTGGAGTATTGTATAGTATTTTATCCTTGCAGTGTAGTATATTTCACAATCCAGTATGCAAGCCTTCATTCCTTGAGATGATATGAGGCTAATGGCAATATGCTTCATAGGTAATAACTAGGCATCCAGCTCAGGAGACAATTTAGAATGATAGCACATCTTCCTAAATCACTGTCTTCTTAAATGACTTGCTCTGTGTTACACAGAGGCAAATGCACCTCAAAAGAATCAAACCTTCGACTAAAAGGAGCAGTATCTTAACAGTTCATGGCTTTAATCCTCTGTATTAACTGCTAGGTATTAGCTTTCTCTAATGGGGAAATAGTGGTAAAGATCAGGATGTTTACTATAATAGACTGATACATCAAGTCAGAATATTTAAAAAATTAATTTATGTCCAACCAGAATGGATGACTTATTCAAAAGCAACTAGTATATCACCCCTGCTGTAGTATCTTAAGGGAGATGGGATTAGGAGACCACTTGATTAGGATAAGTCTCCTAGACAATATATGTTACTACTAATAGTAAATTAGGCAGTATAGGGCAGCCATGGTGGTGCAGCTGTTAGCGTTGTCACCTCACAGCAAGAGGTTCTCTGGTTCAATCCTCAGCTGGGGTGCCTTCTGTGCAGAGTCTGCATGTCCTCCATGTGGTTGAGTGGGTTTCCTCCGGGTGCTCCGGTTTCCTCCCACATCCCAAAGACATGCTGTAGGTGGATTGGACACACTAAATTTGCACTAGGTGTGCATGTGTGTGCCTTCTGTGGAAGGTTGGGTGCCAGGCTGGCAACTTAACACTGTAAAACTCCACTGCCAATCATGAGCAGACAGGTGATCTGCTGTGGCAACCCCTAACCAGGAAAAGCAAGAAGAAATAAATTAGGCAGTATCAAAAAAGTTAGACTAGGTAGTCAATTTATTCTGAAGTTAGGATTTAAATGTATAATTTGCTTAAACATTCATAAACATTTAACTGATGTAATGAATTGATTGCTTCCAGTCTCTTGCTGCCTACATGTGAATATTATTTGTTTGATCTCTACCAGATCCTGGACTAATTACCAAAGTTAAGTCATACTGGCAGCAACATTTAAAGAAAGTTTAAGTACACATAATTTTAAGCTCCAGGCTGAAAAATGTGCACAATTAAAGTTTGGGTATATTGTGGAAAAGCCAAAATATGCAGCAGGCACAAGTTGTGCCCACCAACTTTCAGAACTGATATATCCCCAGTTTGTTATCACTTCTTTGCTATAGCTGAAGTTGCAAACTGAAGAGGCAGCAAGCTGTTAAAGCAGCAGGAAGCATTAACTTGAACAGCAGTTTTAAAATACTGTTTGAAGTCACACTTTGATATGAGACTGGTGCTTCTTAAGGAAGCAGCTGCTGTTGGAACATGAAAGAGCTGAGATGTTCTCAGTATGAAACTAGGCTCTTCCCACTGAAGTGCAGAGTGACAGCTGTCTGCAGGTGCTGACACTGTGGGCTGGAAACTGTTAATATATCTAACTACAAATATGAAATGTCAGAAGTGAGTGAACCCAAGCATATAATAACAGTAGAATCAAGCTTCCCTTTTGTTTTCTCCTCTTCTTACATGCCTTTTGTCTCAAAAATCTCAGTAATTTCTTAAAATGTATGAGGGTGCTATGACATTATCTGGCTTGGCTAAAATTGTTCTTTGCAGTAAATGGTAGAGGTACACTTTGATTTCCAAGGGGTATAGATCAAAACAGAGACATGAGTGTATTGGTTTTTAACTTTACCAATGCATAGAACAGGTATGGGTTTTAAAATATATTCTGCTTTGCTTATAACAACAGATATTTCTGTTTCAAATTAAGACAATGTCTTACTATTGTCACCTCACTGATCATGATGTTAATATCTTATCCTTACCTAGACTGTGCAATTCAGTGTATATGTACAAAAAATAGATTATAATGGGTTTGAAGTATTCATTGGTTACATTCTGCAGGATATTCCTTATCATTTCAAAGAACTTGAGACCATTCATGAAATCAAATGCAAGTGTAGCTGATTCCTACTCTCTTGTGGTTACAGCTAGATCAAATTCACTGGTAATTAAAATAAATAAGATAATTATTCCATTAAAGACCTTAAAATTAAAATCCTGTCAACTTGCTGAGGGCAAACTAGCCAAAAAATATTAGTTGACTGTCACAGGCACCAAAATCAGGTCAGGTGACATATCCAAATATCTTATGTAGGTAGCATTTGTCATGTGTTTTCTAAATGGGAGGAATACTTCCAATGTGAAAATGTAAAGCCACCATGGGAGAGAATATCATAGTGTTCCCAGTATCTGTAAACTTTGATGATGATAGACCATAGCATTATGTGGAAGGCTAACATGCTGCCTATAACTTTTTTGGTCCGGGACAGTGTCATACACATCCTCCACTGTTCTTATAACTTGAGGTAAGCGAGCTATATTTTTTTAACCCCATGTCGAACATGTACCCTAGGTTTTGCCATGTTTATATTGCCTGAATACATAACATAGGGAGCCCATATTCGGATGCTTGTCCAGCAGATTGTTCAGCCAACTGTTCTATACTATATTGACTTCAGATGTATTAAGAGTTATTTGCCAACATGGTTCCTTTTTTAAACAGCTCAAATGTATTAGAATTATTTGCTTAAAGTCACTTTCCTTGCAGTTATAATATTATTGTTTCATTCTTTTTCTTATTTGTTAATGATATAAATTCACAGGGCACACATACACTCCTTTCAAGGCTAACTTACGAGCATTACCTGAGCATGGACTTGCCTTGATTCAAGCTGTAGTAAACTGAAAAGAGAGAATCATACTAAGAAATGCATCCACTATCACAATAAAGTCCTTTTATACTGCGCAGCCTATAAACAAAGGGACTGTGTTTAGATCTATGGCTGTCGTTGTCCCCCCCTTTAGGCCTGTCTTTGAGTATAATGCCCTCTTTGGCATGTATCTGTCAAAACAAATGCAACAACTGCAATGCCCAAATTGTTATCTTAGTAAACTGATACAAGGCCTAAACAATCTGTCCTACATGAACTGACTCAAAGTCTTGTCACTATACTCGGTTTCCTAAAGACTGATAAGAGGTTACCTGTGCCTGGCATACAAGGCATCCTCCAATCCAGTACTGATGGACCTACTGCACATCTGCAAGTCAAATGGCATCAGAAATATTAGGGATCTAAACCACTTCGGCAACATCAAGATAACAGTTTGAAGGGACAGGTATATGTTGTAGATGATACCTCTGCTTTGTAACAGACTCATCTTCTGCGTAAAACAAAGCTTATTCCCTATTCATATTCAAGTGCAACTCAGATCTATGGATAGGTAATAGAAAATTTATTCTGGGACTGCCTCCTGTACTACTATTCGACACAAACAGCTCCTAAATTCTTTATCTCCTACATGAGTCGCCTGAAATTATCTATGGTATGCTCCATGCTATTCATACTAGGAGTAATATATAATTAATAATCCTGGAATGGGTAAGGCTAATCTAACACCAAGCTTGATAGGTTAATTCAAACACAAAAAGGTAAACTGGCTAGGCTTAAAATGGGCCCACAAGGGCAGCTAGCTGATTTCTTATCTATGAAGCTATGAACTACAGGATATGTCTCATTAGCAGGAGATAACCTTAATCCTCTGCATTGAATTGCCTGGTAACATCACAACCATCTGTAATCTTGCCAGAATGGTAGTGCAATAGGTAATTTTATATCCACTTATTTACATTTCTCTTCCATAGTAATGTTTACAGAATAACCCATTTGTACATTTTCCTGAGGTCTGCTATATACATTCCTTCAGGAGTATATAACCTTAGAAACCTGCTAGATTGGGACTGTTCTCAATTCTTTCCTTCCAACTTTTATTCTACTGATGGTTCTTGAATCTGTAAAACAGAGCATAGTGAAGTGACCAACACCTAGGTCTACTGCTCAGTAATAAGTAGAATAGTCCATAGGTCCACCGATACATGCCTAGACAGTAACCCATATTTGAACTTTCTATCTAGCCTCAAGGAGGAGAAAACAAGATATAAAGGGGACAATACGAGGCTGTCCATCAAGTAATGTGTCACGTTCAAGATATACATAGGTAATCTACTCTGCTGGATATGTACTAGAAGTTTGTTCCAAAGGTGAGGAATACATTGGGATATGAATCCATCATGCCAACATCTCCTCTTTGTCCACTGATGAAGGTTTAAGGAACCAGTAATTCTGACAAGAAAAGAAGGTTAAACAGAGTCACACGTTTCGTAGCTGAAAAGACCCGACATAGATTCCCATGGAGGAGTCTAAAAACTGTAGGAATGTTTCTTTCATAAATATTGATAACAATGACAACATATTTGAATATTTGACATTGTGTATGCATTATTGCATGATGAAACATGCAATAATACAAACTTACTTTTTGAAATTGTTCCTTTGCAAAAGAGCTTTCTCTTGTTACCTATAATGTACAAAGCATTGTTAGTTTTTGAGAAAGTACTGTAGAAGTATATTTAGTGTTTGCTCCATTCAGGCCATATACATACCACAGGCTGAATAAAAGGCAATAATTAACTTATCTTATAAACAAAGCAGTGTTATAAATAAGTCAGAGAAGTGGGATGATGTAGTCATTTTAATAGTGCACAATATTGTGATTATATCTAGCTATTTTTCAAACTTCAGGAATTTTTATATATAATGGCTTAGAAGACTTTCAGGAAGAATTCAGTCTTTAAAATGTATGGGTTTTCACTTTCTTTCAATTCAAACTTCATTAAACAAAACATATTTAATGTTACAGATGGATACAGTACATATACTTCTTGACAACAATGTGTATCTTGATCCCTTTCTGCTTAATAACTGTAAACATAAAAGGAGAGTGTTTAAAAATGTATACAGAAGTAATACAACTGGGCATCTCTCACTGAACTATGCACCATTTGTTCACTTGACACTTCAACCTCCACCCCTCTCCCAGCCTCCACGCTGAATACTGTGTGGTACCAGACTGAGTTCAGCTGTCTTGTATGTGCAGTTAATATTGTATAAGAAATGATTTTCTTATACAATTTTCATACTAATAAATATTTTCTGGCCTACACAAGCAAGCTCCTTTCTTTCCAAAATGGTATGCATTTACTTCAGTTACTAAGGTAATGCAGGTGGGTGTGGTGGTACAGCGGCTAGTGTTCCCACCTCACAGCAAGAGGTTCTTCAGTTCGATTCTTGGTTGGGGTGACTTGTGTGTGAAGTCTGCATGTCCTCTGTGTGGTCGTGTGGGTTTCACCCAGGTTCTCCAGTTTCCTCCCAAAGACATGCTACAGATGGATTGGACAAATTGGTCCTAGGTGTGCATCTGTGCCTTCTGTGTAAAGTTGGGCACTGGGCTGGCAACTCGACATCATAAAACTCCACTGATAATCATTCTACTGTGGAGACCCCTAATGGAAAAAGCTAAAAGGAGAAGAAGACTAAGATAATACCGTCTGCAAAATGAAATTATGAGGCAAAGCAATTTTTGGCGTGTATATAAATACATTTTATAAACATGAAAAAAAATTGTAATTGTACTTACAAATATATACGGTAATTCACATATATTTCTTTACTCATACAAATACATTTGTATTTATACATAAAATAATGTTATCACTTAAACATTCCATATTTTTATACACACTCATTTCTGTGTACAGATATGTTTATGCTTTCTTTAACAACATACAGATATATATTTGCAGTTACACATATTTCTTTTATCATCTATCTTTAATAGTTTTTTAAGCCGATATTTGATATGATTTAAAATAAAAAATGAAACCCTTACTACAGAACTGTGACCTTCTTGACCATACCTGATCTTCCCACTTGGCCAGCTGGTCAAGATTGTGCTTCTGTAGGTCATCATGCCTCTCTCTGTACTGCGGGAACAAAACGGGTGATCCCTGTCAAAGGTGATAGGTGCTCAACTAACACCTGCTGGATGTCAATCTTTTTTTCAGTCAGACCCTCTGACTCAAAGCTGGATCCTATTTTGGTACAAAGTCACTTAAAAGTAGAGCATTATTTTGGTCTCCTTGCCAGACCCATCATTTGAAGTACCAGTACCAAAATGAAGAAAGTATGAACAGGGCTCTGATTCAGACCCACTCTCTGTATGGTATGAGTACGGCATCACCCTTACCAAACCCAGTTAAACAGCAGGGGCATCAACCCGGTATTGTTATTACTGGCATGCTAGGTTTAACCAAATATACTTTGTCACCTATGTTTTTTAAGAAATATAGCCACATTTCATTTATGTGGTGGATAAACGTCATGAATGAAATCCTCATTTTTTATTTTACTGGCAACTGTTACTGCTGCTGTGCATCACTTTTTCTACCTTTTTCAGAATATTATGCCTGAATGTCAGAAAGTAATAATTTCTTCATTCATTCTTAATGCAGTATATTAGCAGTATTAATTTTTTTGAGAGGGGCAGACTCTTTGCAGAAATAAATGTCCCTGTGTGTGTCATTGCCAACTTTTAGGAAATGTTAAATGCTTTAAGGTGTCAAGGTGTGCCAAAAATGGTTAGGAAGGTAGGGATTATGCTTCATGATTGAATAAACTCGCATTTGACTCCATTTGCCTTTTATAAATATGGTCAGGTTAGAGAATAGTTGAGTTTATCTGGACATTCCTGCTGCATTCTGGGGATTGCTGAGGAGTGCTGCAGACTCCAAAACTATCCTCAGTGTACTCGTGTAAACTTGAGGCAACATATGTGAGCACCCAAGCCCTAGTTACATGGACATGTTGTCTTACACATTTACATACCGCTGTAATTCATAGAAAAGAGTAAAGTGCCTAATTAGCATACAGAACATGACCCTGAACTTATGCAAATGAGTTTAAGACCTCTATATTAATTTGTGATTACTCATGTTAGGTGGCAAATAGGGTAGGAAATAGTGGGCTTTTTAAAGTAAACAAAAAATAATCAAAATATTGAAAATTAATATGAAACAGTTGCAAATCATGTACAATTATTTTGATTACTTAAACAAATATTTGCTTTACTGATACGATGGGCATATCGCAATGGCTTAAGTGAATATTGTAAAACTGCCATTTATAAATAGAAATTCAGTTCAGCAACAGTGGAGTTGTATAGCAATCCTTGCAAAAGTAGTTTATGTTGGTATCATTTAGTTTTTCTACACATATGGTAGAAATGCAGTTATTTTATTGTGAAGTACTAAAGTGTCAAGGATGTTCTGTTGGCTCAACATATATGTGTCAATACCGGGAGATTTCTGAGTATCAATGCTGAATGAAAAATGACAATATTATGAATGGGAGTGGAAGGATGGATCTTGCAATTGTGAATGTATTACTTGCCTGGATTGAGACTTTGCATATGTATCTGACGTTGGGTTTTTAATCAGTTACCTTTTTATTTATTTATTTATTTATTTATTTTTGTAGTGATGACAGGCGTGCTTTCATTGTGTAAGACTATGGTATATTTCTTTAGGTGCAGAAATGATGCATAGCCAAGGAGCAAGACAGAGAAACCAAACAAAGGAGAGAGCAAAAGTCTGGAATCAAGTTGTTATGTACACTAATGCTGTTGGTAGAAGGAACTGCACATTAACACTATGCAAGAAGAGGGCAAATGGTATGGCAGTATATGCAAGATCCAAGGTGTGGCAGAATACAATTTTCTATACCACTACCAGGAAGGGGTGCTCCAACAGTTGTCCTTTTAGCACCAGCTGAGAAATACCTCCAATCCATTCATGTGGAAGACTGTGAAACACAATTTGGGACTCAAATAATTAGAGTGGTGTGGGCACTGGCTATTACAAATGGCTACAGCAGCAACACACATTTGCTCAGGATGGTTGGCTTAAAATCAACAAAATAAAGAGAGACCTGAATGTTGGCATGGAATGATTACATTAAATGCACAGCAATTACTGTTAACAGGTGAATCTTCTGCACAGAATGACAAGGAAGGCAGCATGAATGGTAAGTGTCCCTTACACCTTCTAACTCAGCATAGAGTAGTGTATATTATTTCTCTATCGGTAATGTTTCCAAATATATTTTACACAATTATAAGCAAAAACAAACAGTTACAATATACCAATACTTTTGGAAGAAAGCAGCAGAAAGGCTGTTGAAAATGATGATGACAATGATTATGATGATGACATAGTTATATTTATGAGGCAGCCTGAGGAATGTGGCACACAGTCCCCAAGTTTAATGGCAGGACCTCACATTTCTCAACATGTTAGAAACTCTGCAGGAAGTGACCAGGCATCACAAAGTCAAGCGCAGGATGACATTACATTCTTGTTTGTACAGGAAGAAAACACATGCACCTCTACAGCAATATCTCCAAACTTTCAGGGTGATTGCAGAAATTCAGAGATAACTTTATCCATAGTGACACCTTTACAAAGGGATGCCAGGCACGCAGGAATTTATTGCAGCTTCCACAGGAAAAATGTGAAGCCTTAGCTGCCCAGCAGATATTGTGCCATGACATTGTTAAGACTTATAGCACTTCCATGGAGAGTCATCCAGTGTATACATGAGGATTTCTGACACTACATGGAAATGGCAGAGAGAAGGGATAATGCTAGAATCTTACTGATGCATAGTTTGGTGGCACACCAAGCATTTTTGGTTGCCTCCGTTTCTGCAACAGTTAGCACTTATCTGACTCAAGTAGAAGTCTATCTTAGAAGGGGAAGTGGATGGGGTACTGTCCTGACATATGAGGGCAGATCACATTAAACTACAAGTGTTTCTCAAGAAAGTACTGCAATTAACAGGAGGCAACAGGCACAACAAATTTCATGCAGACCATGTCAAAATTCATCTACAATTATCAAAACCTCTCATTCGAGGTCACGGTCACACAGTACTGCCAAATCAGTGTCTGCATGATCACTTGCATGAAGTAGGTCATAACATCATACCAGTTCAACATCCAGCTCTCATGACAACCCGTCTTCAAAAATCACATGCATCACCAAGCCTATATTTAGGACATGTGCATGATACATTTGACCTGGACTTACTGTGATTCAAGTGTGACATTTCTGTTACTTACAAGATGACCTTCATACACACAAGCCAATATTTAACTTGAAGGAGATTAATGTACTAAAAAAATTTTAAAAAAAAGGAGGAGACCTAGGACACTTTTCAACTGTATGTATTTCATTCCTTTAATGGTACTGCTAAAAACATCATGGACCTGTCTATAGAAGGCCACATTATTACATAAGACTTCAGTGATTAACACCATTGGTGAGCTATGTATTATCATTGTTACAGCTACAAATTATCTACAACTTAAAAGTAGTACTACACAAGTATTCAGGGAGACAATAGCAAGAAAATTAATAAGTATCCTGCCATGTGAATTACCACTACTGACAATTTACCTTCACCACTACGCAAATGATATTTTTTTGTCTCAGAGGCAGGAAACTGTGTATGACAAAATGAAACAATCTGATGTTCAGTACCTTAACAAACAATATAGCCCAAACTGAGGAAACAATATTGTACAATATAAAAAAAGATACATTTTTATTCATTTGCAAGTATGAACTCGTTAAATACTGAAGTAACACTTTTTTACTAATTGTACCACTTCAGGACATTCACTATGTGTAAACTTAGGTACAGTGTTTTACTAGAATGCATTGTGCAAAACTGTTAAAAATGTGATTATTGCTTATATGATGGCTTACAACTTCAATGAAAAGGAGTCAGTAAGCACTCAGGAATGAATTCTACAAGTAATAATATGAGTACCTGTTATGAAATAAAAAAAATATCCTTTTAAAGATAAGGAATGTCTAATGAACAGTGGCAATAGACCATGCATAACACAGCATAGCACACAGATATCACTGCTTGCATCAGTTATACTCAACCATATTTTTTACAAGAAAGGCATCATTAACCTGAATGTCATGGTCCATGGGCTCAATATATACAGTATATCCAAAGAGTGCAGCACACAGTGCTCATAGTATAAGTGTAAAATTCTGCAGAACACAGATTCACCAAAGAATTATCAACATACTCGCTCAGATTCTCACATAGATATAATACGTTTTGACATATCATATTGCATCCTGGAAGGATATACTGTAATGTTAAATGCATAAATTATATATTGACTGTCAAAGTTGGATTATACAGATTCTTTGACTGTTGCATTAAACTAGAGTTATTTTATCTGGTTTGTACATATAGTATGAACTTCCAGAGGCTATACCATTACATATTATTGCAGCATTAAATAAAAAAAAGAAAAGTCATTGTAACCTAGTTTGGGCTATACATTTCTATAACTTAAAACTGAATGTTTGATCTTTTAGTCAGAAGGCATGAAGCAATCAATTATACTTCAGATAATGTTGCAGTCTGACAGAGTTTCTCATTATAATTATTTTATATTTTTATTACCATTCTCTGATTGCTTTGCAGTAAAATTGCTTTAAAAAGAACCAATGAAATATTGGTCTTTTTTATGTCTTTATTATGTATGCCATCACTTGAAGTGGGAAAAATCAAATCCATTCCATATAAAATATGGGGAAAAGTGTAATTATGTTGTGTTTATTATACTAAGTTTTATGGTGTAGCCTTTCCAATAAAACAGCCTGTCAAACAACTGTATTAAAGGGGGTTATACTTGCTAACTTAAATGCATTTTTTGCCTTGAAAAGACACAGGCAAAATAGCTTGAAGTAGCGATGCTGCTGTAATTTCCAACATTAATGCTAAATTAGTTGTTGACTCTGAAGCTTGTTTACTTTTTTCAACATTGTTTTTCTGTGCAATGTTCCCTAGTATGATATAGAAGCATGCATAAAGGTGGTTAGTTTTCTGCAAATGGGTTGGTTATAGCTCAGTTGGCCAATCCCAGTTAACTAATGTCCACATCAAAATTCAGTGCTGAAAAAAATAATAGAAAATTACAAGAATGCATTTTCTGTATGATTTGTTTGCTCTTTGATCTATATATATAATATTACATTGTATTATTTGTACACAATAGTACATTTCTATACTTGTTACTGGAGCTTTTCTCAACAGGTCAGCACTGAAATAAGGAATATTGGTGCTCAGTCAGACAGTCCTCCTCAACAAATGAAACTAAACAACTAACTAAACCTGTCACAGTGTCATCACATGCTCTACCTATGAACAAGTAAGGCACCATAGCCCACTGGGATTATTATAGTGATGAGCAATACACATATGACAGGTCTAACCTTCTTAAACTGTTTTTATAAATATTTTGGGCAAAAATAATGCCGGAGATTCAGAAACATTGCAACAGTTTACAATGAATGTGTGATGCGCCCAACAGCTCATTGAGACTATATACGGACAAGAAAGTATGCATGACATGCAACTCCTTGTCATAGCTGCAGCAGCGACAAGCAGGAAGATTGTGCTGGACCATGTTGAGAACTCAGGAAAATACAAGCAGCAGAATTATTCATCCATTGACCACAAGACTCAAGGGTACGTAGCACAAACCTGCACACATAGTCGGTCATAATGCTTGTGTACTGATTATTTTTAACTGAAGAATACACATTTGCAGAGAAGATAATTGTGGAAGGTCATAGGATAGTTTGATTAAGACAGGAGGGAGTAGGACCACATAGACAAGAATGCAAAGGGAGGTAATGACGCAACCAGGGTGAAGAAAAGAATGTGAAAAGGGATATGATGCCCACAGATATCAAAATGAAGGAAATGAAGTTAAAAAAGTTTAACTTTGGTGGGTGTGTTACAGTAAAGTAACAAGATATACTGAGCAAAAGCAGTTAGGATATCAGAATCTGATCACTGTTTTTGTACAATAATACAAATGTCATGAAAAAAAGCACCCATATAGCCCTGCAAAGAAGTATCCTTTCACTTACACTTTACCAAGTCCTTCAGTTATAGACTGAGCTATGGAAGCAATCATGGCAAAGATGACAGTGAACACATTGTAGGTGATTGTTACAGACTTGCAGAATGTAAGCACCAAAGACACAAAAAGCAGTCGACCCTGGTGGAACTGGAACTCTCAAACCTTTTCACTTGCACTCATCCAACGATTTCTTGTACAGACTGAGTCATGGAAACTGTGACATCCAGCTAATATCCCACCAGACTACCACCAATTAAATGCTATGTTTGGCTATACCCCACCGGACTGCCAGCAATTAATGTGATGTCTATCACTATCCTGGTCAGTAACTAAGGAGTGTCAATCCTCACTACTGACTCCAATGTGAGACTGTCACTTAAACAGGAGTAATATTTCACAACTTTCCCCTAAGAGCACAACCAGAACTCACTCTATTTTCCTGGGACTGGACTATATACCTCTGTCTATCCTAGCTGTAACTCTTTATTACACAATTCAGAGCAATGTGTCCCCGTTTAATACCTCTGATACACTCACACTCAAAGTAAATTTACATCTCACAAATCCAAACACTTCTGGGAAAGCCTGACACAGGTTTCCAGCTGTGTCCCTTCCCCAAAATAATACAGTAATGCTGCCACCAATCTGAGTGTCTTCATGCCCTTCTAAAGGGGTATCCAATTATAAAAATTAAATATCAAAACTCACAATTCCTTGAAAATGCACTGAAACTCACAATCTTTACCAGTCAGGCAGTTGGTGTAGAGGATTTAGGTTCTTGTCTCCTGTTACCAAAGTGTAGATTTGAGTATGAACAAGTTAATTAAATAACCTGTTATCTATAACTGAGCAGGTTAACCATCCCTATTTAACTAACCTGTCATCCTTAACTACAGCATTTCATACATGCATACAGTCTTGGCTTTACTTTCCTCCCAAAGGAATGTATATCTCAGCTCACTGTAGGAAGGAATATCTTGCAAGCAAGTTTAAATCACGGGCGGAAAGAAGAAGCAACATTTATGTGTGTGTGTTGACACATGCAGAGAAATACATGTAGCTTTATTTATTTATTTTGTTTTTAATAAAACTTAAATGTTGTTGTAGGCCCCCCACCATCCAGCAACTAGCATCTAGGCAACTGCTCAGGTAGTCTAGTGTTGGATCCAGCAATGTCTACCAGTTGTAGGTGCCCTATCTGCAGAAGCTGGATTAGGCTTCATTTGTGAGACCTGGAAAAAGATCGACATATGTCAGGTACTAGGTGGTTCATCTCACTTCATACTCAGGTAAGTAGTGTCAACATATGTACATTGACCTGCAGAGGCAGAGGAAGGGCTGACTGGTTGTATACGTTTTGAAGGTACAAGAGTGAAGGCCAGAGTTCTATAACAAATATCCCATTTCATATCTATCTATCTATCTATCTATCTATCTATCTATCTATCTATCTATCTATCTATCTACCTATCTATGCTAAAAGAATAGGCAATGATATTGATCTACACATATAGCTGTACAGTTATGAGCATATATCTATCTCTCACTCTGTGTGTGTGTGTGTGTGTGTGTGTGTGTGTGTGTGTGTGTGTGTGTGTGTGTGTGTGTGTGTGTGTGTGTGTATAGATATATATATATAGATATATATAGATATATATACATATATTTAAAATGGTCCACTGTATTGTCGACCCACTTTGGTTCACACATTCAGATGGTCTACAGATTTCCAAGATTGATAGTCCCCATAGTAGAGGGCTACACCATGTCAAAGAGGATTGTGCAATCTCAGATTTGGTGTATATAGTTAGCAGGTTGTGTAAAAGGCTCAGCACCCCCACATGGGATGTGTAGGTAGAATTCCCCCTCCCCTGCAAAAAACACTTTCTTTTGTATTGCATGTTTTGAACAATAGCATCAGAGCATATACTGCGAGCTGTAAAAGTGTACTTTATTGACATGTGTCAGTGTTAAGTCATTACATCCAAGTGACGCTTCCATGTGCATCTGCAGTTAACTCCTACTGATTCCTTTAGGCATCAAATATTGCTTGTTCATATCTGCATCAATAATTCCAAGCTATGTTATGCAAAATGTTTTAAAAGATTTAATCTTAAAGCTTAGACAACAGCAAACTCAAGTGCATTAATATTTGACCTCTGTCTAGTGCAGGTAAATATATATTAACTGTTGGTTTTATGGTATTAATTTATATAGATATAATTTTCAGATTTGTCTAAATATCTCAACAACTAAGTGACACAGACAGAACTTCTTAGCCTCATATGAAAGATCTCAGCTAAATGAATAAAATGCTGCTGAGAGTATCCCGTGGATTCACAAAGCTCCATGCAAGAATAAGGCTATTCTTGCATGGAGTGGTTCATGTCCATTTAGGATAGCAGTGTGCATTGCATATGCATGAAGGTGTGCTGCTATCTAAACTAAATGGACACGTACCAGGAACGAGCGCAGGGTGTGTGTGTCAGCAGTCCCAGCACCTGAAACATGCCCCCTTTGCTCTGAAAGTGCCATACGGCACTTTCTGACATGGATGAGTGTCAAACTATATAATATTAGAGCCTGGCTCTAATATTATATAGTAAACGAGTGTCCACAGACACTGAAATATAAAAAGCTAACATTTCAGTGTCCGCGGACACTGAAAAAAAAATACCATGAGCACTCATAGAAGGCAGCAGCCTTCAAGTGCACACCCCACATGTATGCACTCTTGTCCTACATGCATGGAAGCAGTAGGGTAAGAGGAAAGGAATAAAAAATAAAAAAATGTAATAATATATTTTTTCATGAAATAAATCCAAAGTTTGAATGCCATGCAGCTTGCTTGCGCAGTGTGCCGCTATGCTTAGCCAGGTTGAAATCCTAAAACTGATAGACAAGTGCTACTGTGATAGAAAATGTCATTAATCTGCTGTAGCGTAGTGGTACTGCCATGGTATAGCATGTAGAACATGCTCGGTTCAAATCCCCCCTCTAGCAAATTATTTAATAAACTTTTAAGGAATGTAAATGATAGATGTCAATCATATGGCTCACATATAGCACAGTCGGGGTGGGAATATGTAAAATATAAATGTAAAAAACAATTTATAACTTTAATGAAAAAAATAGATTTAAGCAGTGCTTTGCTAGTGTGAGCATTGCTCACCTGCATTCAGCTCTGCTTAGCTGGTGTAAGCATTGCTATGCAGATTTGCACGGAGCTAAGAATAGTGCAGCATATTAAAACCAGCCAATTATGAAAAAGTGTGGGAAAACTGCCCTATTTAAAATGCACATTCGGAAATACAGCCATAAGCATTTAGAATTGCACACATCAAGACCAAAATGGCATGTGTCGGAGAAGGTGTGCACTTCCAAGCACAATGTTGGGGCATCCAGGAGTCCAGGGAAATGGTTGGGCTCTCAGTTAAAAACCATGATAGCAGGCTGCTGCAGGGTCAGTACCAGGGCTCGTAGTACAAAGCAGAGGCCTGGGACCAGCTTGCATGTGACCAAACCAGTGCTACTGGCATAGCCCGGAGTGGTGAGCAGGTAGATCTTCACCATAATGACCTGAAGCAGAGGAGGGGTGCATTCTTTGACCAGTGGATCCAAGAAGCCAGAGTGCAGGATATCCCACCTGTCTGTAAGTATGCAGTCTTATGTATCTCTAGCTAAATATGGAAAAAGTTCAACTTGTGACTGTGCAGGTTTGATTAATATGTGATGTCTCCCCATACAGCTGCTATGGAGAGGTCCCAGAATGTGCAAGCTCATACACAGTGATTTGCCCAGCTGTGTTGGCAATATGGTGAGTACAGAATACCCCATACTATTAGCAGTAAGAAATAAAATTATAGTAATGGTAGTACTGCCTGTATATATAACTGTGCTGCAAAAGTCAGGAATAAATGCCTGTGTCAGGCTGCCAATGTTACACTGGAGTATTCCCAGCTGCTGTATAAAACAGATATCAGCAGCAAACAAGGTACAATATGCTGGAGATGAATATTAGGATATGTATGAGTGTGTCTGAGTGAGCCTGCCAAGAAAGTGCCATGCCAGAGCCACTGTAACAGTTAGAAATAAAAAACATTCCCCATGTGCAGATCATGCAGGAATAGTAATTGTGAAGTTCTGAGTCATACACAAATATGTATGTCAAAACTAATAAAGGTGATCCCAAACACTGGTGTGTGTCATCTCACTTGTAACTGATAAATAGAAACGTGTATGTCCTGCAGAATGCATTAACTGAGATGAACTGATTTAGCACTGCACTACTTGTCTGCATACTTTAGAATGGGCATATCAAATAAATGGAAAAAGCAACAGTACATATTCCCATCAGAATGTGTTTTACTTGTTTGTCTGCCAACATTGCACTGTGTTAACCTTTCAGTTTCAGCCGTATGTAGCTGTGAATGTACTGAGAAATATATAAGGCTAACAGACCTAAAACCTGCACTGTGTACTCAGGAATCTAAATTGCAGTATGTAGTTGTAAAACAGTCAAATGTGCAATCCAGCTAATGTGCACGTTTCACAAACAGTGACACCAGTATATCTGTTGTGTATGCATAAATTGTACTGAAAATGAGAAACAAATAATGCAATATGTGATAATAAAAGTACTATGCACAAAACTATGTACTAGATAGAAATGTCACAAACAAAACACAATGCTTCCCCAGTAGCTCAGTTTGATAAGGAGTAGGGTAGCTCAGTTTTGCACACACAGCATGGTTCGAATACAGGGACCACCACTAATACCTCAGTCTGGTTCTAAAGTTTTAAACTGCAATCTGAATAGAAAAAATAATGTACTGCAACACATGCATTTTCCATACAGGGCACACAGGTAAAGCAATCTGAATAGAAATACTAGTATGATGTGTATAACTATAAAAGGTGTACAATTGCTGTGTTGATCAGCACCATTCCTACAAATAGATGCAAGCTAGACATCCACACTCTGCAGTCTGGCCCAGACAAGCCCTTCAAGTGTCACGCTGTCACGGATAGTTTCCCCATTTGACAAGAAACCTGCACACAGGGAATGTCCCAGTAGATGTATGTGAAAGACACAAAAACACTCCAGGACCAGCAACTAATACGTGAATCTTAAATATGTGTAGAAACAGCAATGTCATGTGCACACAGTTCATCTGGACAGGTCCACAGGTAAAGAAATTGGTATAGAAACAGGTCTGATGTGTATAACTAAAATAAGGGTACAATTGCTCTGTTGATATCTACAGCTGTTCATGAGCTGTAGCAGCCCCATGGCCCAGGTAGAGTATAAGTGTGGTCAGAATGTAGAGTAGTGAATAGTAGTGTACTGACAAATATACTTGATAGCAGTTGTCAGCTGAATCTGTTCCCTTTCCCCATCACTCAACTGATTCAGCCATCACAATGAAACAAACATGGACATGTTCCTAAACAAACTCCTACTGCTGGGACCATTGTTCTATTTGGTTTATCATTGTTTAAACTGTGTGCATGCTAATATCTCCTGTTGAATAATCATCTTATTGCCTGCCTGACATACCACTAACTAGCATGCTGTTGCAACCCTGAATGCCATTCCATATATGCATGGGTTCTGTTTGCTATAGCACTGTAATAATTGCACTGTTTTTGGGTTAATGGGAATATCCAAGCATGCTATTTTGACTAATGTAATGTGTTGTGCATGACTAACCAATATTCATTGTTAATTTACACACCATAACACATTTGGGATGGCAGATCCCAACAGATCTGCCTCTCCACCCCATCTGGCCAAGGCACCGGGACCCAGCACATCTGGGATCCAACCCAGACCTCCCTCATCTGCTGATCCTGCACCACCTGCGGGGTGGAACCGCTACAGGTGATGGAGCTCTCCCCCCTGCAATTGGGTATGGTGAGGACGTTGTCACCTGGGAAGAGGTCTGTGGCATAGTGCATAGTGTCCTCCAGACAGAGCTGGATGACCGTCTGTGCCAGGTGGAGGGCAGACTATCACAGCAAGAGGAGCAGGAGGCCCCTCCAGCTCAGCCCCCAGCACAGTCACCTTCAGGGCTGTGAAGGAGTAGTGGTGACTGCCATTGGGTGGGGACATCAGTGCCACTACTATCGTCTGGGGGGGATCATGAGCCTCAGATTCCCAACCACCATCCCCATCTAGGTGTTTACCACCCATGTGTCAAACACCACCCCTGTCTGCTGTCTTGTCTGTCTTGTCTGTCTGCAAATGCAACCTCTCCTACCAAACCATCCTCACCACACTTACCAGTAAACCTTCCTTAACATCCCACTCTCACTTTAAAAAAAAAAGGGCATCTGTCCCACAAAAAACACACGTCCCATACATAGCTCTGCATTTCGCCCAGAGAACTACCCAGCACGCAATCTAACTCTACCAATCATCCATATTGCATGATGCCCACACACCTCGCTGTAGGGTGTGAGGCTCCAAATTCTAAATTGCACACATTGAAAGCAGCTGTTGCTACCAAAGAAATGCAGAGCTATGGTCCTTTCCTACACCCGTCCTGCACATCTCTACTTGTTTCTAATCTTGTTTGTCACCCTGCTTACCCCAATTTCACCACTTTCCTATCTCCCTTTTTTTTCTTTTCTTCATTTGAAATTAGCATGGATTTATGCGGCCATAAGTGGCCGTAAGCGGCCATAAGCTAAGCTAAGCTCATGTAAGCGTTGCTTAGCTTCGTGCAAACCCATACAAACCCACTTAAAACTGCTTTAAAGTGCTTTAATCACTCTGTCTTCTACAGCCCCTGTTCTGCCCAGCAACAAAATAACCAGCCCTTGCAAGTCTCGAACCCAGGACACTGCATACTTTAGCCAAAGTGATTTACCACTAAGCCATGTCAAATGTAAAAAAGTTCTGATGTTTTCTCAAACATATCATCCAGCACAGTCATTCAACAGTAGGAGGAATGTATTTATATATGTACGTCTGTATGTACGTATATATATATATATATATATATATATATATATATATATATATATATATATATATATATACACATATATAAAATAACACAGCAAATAAATATATGAACTAAGGCACCATTAATGGGGTGAAGGGCCCAAATTATGTACCTCTTGTAATTATTGATATCTTCCCCTCCTCCACAGCCAAACAGATCTGCCTTGCAACACAATACCAACACTTGCAAGTCTCATATCCAGTACCCTACAAAAACATAGCCACAAGAAGTTAACAGTAATCCATCTCAACTGTACGATGTCAGGATGATATCAATATATCATGCAGAACAGTCTATCTACCATAGAGAATGTAAATGCGGAAGTAGTAAACATCCCAATGACACACATATATGCCTATATATATATATATATATATATATATATATATATATATATATATATATACACATACATCCACATATACATATATTACTACGTATAGATATATATAGAAAGATACATATTTAGGGAGTGCACAGCATATTCAAAAGCCTGTATTCCTACAGTTGCCACCTTTTAAAATGGACAGTGTTTGATTCTCTCATACAAAAGATAATTATTGCATAAAACATATAACCACAGAGAAGTCAAAGGATATGACATCAAACACAGGTTTGCATACATAGAAATGTTTATTTGTGTACTATTTCAATTGTATATGCCATTTCATATAGCAATTAGGTGTTTGAAATACATGATAACTGAGTAATGCAACTCTCAAGCAAAACATTTTATACAGTAACCGGAAAGCATAACATATGTTGCTGTCCAGGCAAAGGCCTTCAAGTAGTACAACAGTAAAGAAACAATGGCCTGGAAGATAAGAATCAATCAGTACTAATTAATACAGATGTAGTCCAGCAGCATCCAATTACACTCTGTACTCAACCCCTAGGGGGAAAAGAATTGTCACAATGAAAATGTAGCTGTTAAATAGAAATGCTTAACTTAAAACATCACTATCACACTGACAAACAGAACTCTCTCTAAGACTGTAAGCACTAGCCCACCACTGTTCCCATGGTGAAATGTATGAAAATGTACAGCCATATACCTTAATGCATCTTATTACTGATATCCCTCACATATTGTTACAGCCTTGGTTATAAATGGTGCATACCCCTCCCTCATAGAATGACTTACAAGGGCATATAACAGTGTTACATGCACTGACCTCTGGACTGTACAAGGTCACTCACATTTTGTCCAGCTGTAGCCCACATATATAGGGACCCTACCCCACAATATGTGTGGGAGTCCACACCATCACTGGAATGATGGCAGGAATGCCAGTACTACATAAAAGTAGGCCAATACTTAACAACCTCTTACTGCATGACATATGGACAAAGCCTGTTATATAGGTGGAGGACAGAGGCTGGAACACAGGGCCATATTTGGAATATTGTTGTTATGCACTGTGAAAGTTGCTGGTGTTACAGTATTGTTTGCAACATACCCTTATATAGGAATATGAACTCAGAAACACAAGTGGATGCAGCCATGTACTGATAACACTCAACAGACAGAATGCCAGTGATATATCAGAGACAAGACCTGTGTGGTGAACAGACAAAACATAACAGCCAATCCTCTGGCCATCAAGTGTATAGGCCTACAGTTGAGAGATATGCAGACAGACTGCATTCCATGCTAAACTAGCATGTACATACAAACCCTGTAAAACTAGTGGTATACAATGCATATAACAACACTACTCACACTGTCTGTAGGTCTAGAACCTTATATAAATATGCAGTTGACCTGGGTCTGCAAGTCCTGTTGTATGAGGTATTGCTACCTGCTGTCTATAACACTGCTGCCCACACACAAGGAAGGATGTCTTCCATACAGGAACGGTAAAGAGACAACTCCCACATGATGTAGTAAATTTATAGTAGTGGGTTGCCATGACAGTGATAATTGGAAGTACTACACAGCTGGCTGCATGCAATTAGCAAGTGGTGATCACTGTTTGGTGCAGAGACCATCACCTGATCATGTGCATCACCTACAAAATCCATGCTGCAATCTATTCAAAGCAGAACAATCCCTGTAGTAGAGAGAGACAGAGAGAGACAGAAATAGAAAAACAAACAGGAAAACAAAACAAAATATCTAAACCAACTAAAACTACAAACCAATCCTATATAACATAAGGGACACATAAAAGTGTACTTAGAAGAGAGGACAATACTACATCAGGTATGTGAAACATATAAGCATGTAATTCAATGTAATATTTGGTCTATAATAATAGTAAATAAAAATTCTCTCTTCCTCTCCTTAAGGACTCACTTGCCAAAAAAACAATGCAAGTCCAAGAAAACAGTTAAATCCAAACAGGCTGTGCAAATTTTTATTCCATAAAAACAGGTAAAATATTGATAAAACTGTGAACACTTTCTGGATAACCCTTCATCAGACAATGAAACAGCTTTCATGAATCTATTTAAATACATTTAAAAACACAACCACCATGCAGTCACAGTTTTATCACTATTTTACTGTTTTTATGGAATAAAAGTTTGCACAACCTGTTTGGACTTGACTGGTTTCTTGGTTTATAATAATAGGATAGAGGATGTGAAAAGATTTATATGTGCCATCCGGAGTTGTTGTAATGATATCCTGCTGAACAATTGCTATGGACATAGCATCTGGCCCTTTGAACAGTGGGCCATACCTATCAACTGTGTAGATCAGCACTGAATGACAAGATGTAAGCCATCATAGTATGTGTTCTCCACCTCAAGACATGTATACTAGTGTTGCAAATAGCTGGTGGTGGAAGTAATGCCGTTATGATAGACACATGTTTCAGACCCCACCACCTGCTGGACAGTCATATTAACATGAAATGTAGCATACAGAAATGCCATATGTGTGTAATAGGCTTACCTGCAATATGTCCCTGTATATACCCCCCTAATGTTAGGCTGTGTCCACATGTGACACCTGTCTGTTTTGTAGCAAGGCAGAAAAGAGCAGCTGTGCAGGCAGGAGAGTTAGGGAGTGTGGACCTGATGTTTGAATGCACCCCACACACACACACACACACATATATATATATATGTATATATATATATATATATATATATATATATATATATATATACACACACATACACATGTATGTCTACAGATATACACACACAGATATATATATATATATATATATATATATATATATATATACATAGATAGATATGGGTCTACTCTGAAACATCTAAAACCCATAACATCTAATTTCATAACACTGAGACCAGAACAAAAAACCCAAAACATCTAACACCTATAACATCAAATTTCATAACATCTAACACTACAAATCACAAGAAAATAACATCCCTTCCACATATAATGACACCAAACTACCATCCTTTTTACTATGTTTCTGCAGAGGGCAAGCCCCCCTGCAACCCCCTCGTAAATTAAATATACCAACTCCAAGATCACACTACAGTGGGAAAAAGTTAATTTCCTAACCCCACTGTATTAAGCCCCCTGCAGAAACATAGTAAAAAGTGTGTTTGGTAGTTTGGTGTCATTATATGTTGTTATATGTGGAGGGGATGTTATTTCCATGTGGTTTGTACTGTTAGATGTTACGAAATTCGATGTTATGGGTTTTAGATGTTTTAAAGGGGACCCATATATATATATATATATATATATATATATATATATATATATATATATATATATAAAACTCAATATATATATATATATATATATATATATATATATATATATATATATATAATGTGTGTGTGTGTGTGTATGTCTACATATAAACAAACACTGACACAGCCACACACACACACACACACACACACACACACACATATATATATATATATATATATATATATATATATATATATATATATACTGTTAAATGACAGTGCTGCACAATATGTGTGAGAGAACAATCACACATATCTATACACAGGGCCATATAGTAGTAAGCTGGTGTAAAATGGACAGTTATGTCTGGTGTGAAATCCATGTTGGGAACACATTGCCCTTGTTTGCGAAGGTGGGATTGGTATGTTGGGGAAGGATAGTAGGTATTTTTGCGGAGGTAGGTTGGATTGGAAGACAGACAAGACAGCATACAGGGGCGGTGTATGACACATGTGGTGGGTACACACCTTGGATGGGGAGTGGTGTTTGGAATGTGGAAGCCCATGAGCCTCCATATGGAAACAATGGGACCTAGGTCCCCACCCATGGGCAGTCACAACTGCACCTTCACGGCCCTGAAGGTGCCTGGTCTAGGGGCTGAGCAGAAGGAGCATGTGGACCCTGTGATTGTGTACTGAAGGCATCAAGGTGGTGTAGCACATCCCCCAAGTCTCTGTGGAGCTCCCTATGCACCAGACCCTGGACCTGACTTGGATTCAGGATAATTCATTTTGAAATATAGTACTTTGAAACCTGACTTCAGGTGACAGGATCCTGTCTGTGTGTGCTTCCAGAGAGGGGATGAACACCATCCTCTGAGGTGGTTCCACCTGAAGTTAGTGCAGGACCAGCAGATGATGAGGTCCTGGGGTGGGTCCCAGATGTGCTGTGGCCTGGTAATATGGCCAGATGAGGTGAGAGAAGTGGTTCTGCTGGGAACTGTTTTCCCAAACATGCTATTATGTCACAGTAATATTACATTTGTGGGTAGTAATAGTCCACACATTCCAGGATTATGTGTAACAGCATGCATAGATATCCCCATTAACACAAAACACCAGATTTGGAGCAGTCACATAGCAAACAGAACACATGCATATATGGAACCATAGTGGCCCTTACAATAGCATGCAGGTGACATTGTTCACAACAGGCCACCAATGATAGTGTTTCAACATAAAGCATGACTAGAAACACAATGCACAAATTGTTGTACAATACGATATATGTCCCAACAGTAGGTTTGCTGTAAACATACCTGTTGAGTTGTGTGTTCAGATTATTGTTGCAGATATGGTGGGGGGAAGACAGAGATGTATATTAACAACTAGTATATCCTTGCAGTATGAGGTCCTCAGACCTTTTTTCCTCTTTATGTCTTTCAAGTACCATGTCATGGGAGCGCTTGCCGGTTTACTTCCCCCAGGAGAATGAAGTGATTATACAACATCTGGTACAGCAGTACCATACCCTGTTTGGACATACAGCCTATGATCTGCAGGAGAGGACCACCCTGTGGAACGAGCTCATCCTCAGTGTAAACGATATTAGCCTGCATAAGTGCAGTTATGAGCAGGTCCGACATTGGTGCACTTACCTACTCTGCCATGCCCATCAGCGTGCTGCTGTAGTTAGGAGGTACCTGCTAACCACAGTGAGGATCATGCCATCCAGCCCCCTGACACATGCTGAGGAGCTCCTCACTAGCTTTGGGGCACCTTCCCACCTGCAAACACAAGACCTTGTGGAGAGCATTGTGGAGGTGGGTGCTACTCACACAACGGATGAGGAGCATGCGGGTAAGGCCACAGCGCACATCAGTAGACCACTGTTACTGTTACTTATCCATCTGTATCTGTAGAGTTTAATCATGCATATGTGAGATAAATTATATATGGTCTGTTTCTGCATTGTAGTGCATTGTAGTAATACACAGATGTGAATAATCTGTAGTATTGTGGGTTTTTACTGTTGATGTGCTGTAATGTTGCTCCCACCCTGTACCAATGCCACAGGTGTTGCTACTGACATAACATCTCTCACACAACTATGTAGGCCCCTCTGCTGTACCTCTGGGTCAGCAGCCTGTAGCTGATGAGTATGGTGTTGTTTGTTCAAGTTTGCCAATACATCGGCCAATTTATGGATATGGTATTTGCCATGCACAAATTTAACGCACCTACCCATAATGCATGCTGTACATGTTCACTTATTGTTGATGTTAACTGCACTGCATCACAGTGGTCACCATGGAGGCATATCTGAAGGGTATGTAAGGGTCCTGCAATATAACTAACAACCTGTCATTGCAAGATGTGTGCACAGAGATGAACATAATGATGGGACAAATGGCCTACAATAGGAACATGTCTGAAACATCACCCTTATACATTGCTACTACAGTGTATATACCACTATTACAATGGCAACTGTTACAGATCTACGCAATGGCATATCACAATACCGCATTCCATGACCCTTACAACCTGTAATGTGGTCTTAACATGAGCCAGGTATGGTCTGCAGCTGTCCAACAAACCCCTGTATAGGGCAGCCACATGGCAGAACTGTGTGCATGCATACACACACCCATCAGTAACACAGGTAGGACAACCCCATTCCTACACACACCACATCATAACAGCCCAATTAATAATGAAACCCCTAACACACACACACACACATGATGTCAAACATATGGCTCAGCCTAGGTCTCTGGCAAACCAACAACACACCCTGTGCATATGATGATACCTGTGCCACATCCCTGTCATCCATAACATCGATGCATGGACAGGCTAATATGGCTCTGATGTAAAGGGTGACTGTAGTATGGTGTACCAATGTAGTGCTGTGTAACATGTTTTCGGCACTAAAGTTTAATGCTTACATATCAGGAAGTGTAGCTGTCCAGCCATGATGCATTATAGCTGTTATTAACACTGAGTGATTGTGGTCTCCATAATGTATTCTGTTTGTGTTGTAGGTGTCCATGTGTCAGCAGGATGTTGGTCTGCTGTTGTTTCCTACAAGGGGTATGGCACTGTGGTGACACCTTGACTGTGCCATATCCCGGGTACAGATGAACACATATCACAGGTTTGTATAACAGTTACTGCATGTGCCACATGCCTGATATGTCTGGGGGGTGTATAGAGGTGAATGAATGGTGGCTGATGTCAGCGGCCTTTCTACAGTGGACAATGGTAAGTGTACTGGGTGGTACACACCACGTGTTTGTGTATAACACACACAGAGGCTTTGGTGTTGATGCAATACACAGAGAATACTGTACACATGGATGTATGTATGTACGTGTGTAAGGAACCCATTCTAATTCCACCAAGACAGAATAGGCACAACAACACATTGGGAAATAAGCAGTCTGCTAGTTTAATGTCATTTACGATGGTATTGGCAGTGTATATGTCCCCTTCCCCAATTTAGTGCAATCCTCAACTCGGTAAACATAGGTGTGCTGGTGTGAGTGGCACAGCCCTACCCTTTGGAGGGTGTGAGGTAGTGTAGAACCACAGATAGTGTGACTGACAACAACTTAACCTGTTAACATGAACTGTGCAGTATTACAGTCAACTAAGCGGGAGGATACAATCAGCAATAACTGCAATGATGGTGGCTGTGTCCACAAGGTCCACACCCAGCTATATATACCAACCCCAGTATCACTAAACAGCTACACAGTAGGGAAGAGGGGATTTACACATCTACTACCAGTTGTGATGGAATGAATTTCCACAGGATGATACCTGTGAAATGCTAGCATTTGCCAGGCAGTTCTTGGACAGAAGACCTCCTGGGACATGTATATTCTGCAAACTGAAGTAGATCCCTTCACATACACACATGCTCTTACTTGGCAACACTGGGACTAGAACCCCTACCTAGGTATGTAGTGCTACTGATGTGTGTGGCCTTAAGTGCACGTATCACACAGCTTTTAGGATGAGGTGTGTCCAGGTTACATGTTAATTGAAGAACATTTCCAGGCCCTGTACAGTATGGTAATGGGGGTGTACTGGTTGTTTATGAAAAATACATAGTGTGACATACTGTCATATACACACTGACAAACACATAACAGTCATACACACATCTGAGAGACCTGGGCTTATCAATGCTAACTACCTTGTTAGTGTGTCCATTCTGTTACAGATAAGTTGCACACAGCACATGCATCACTGGGCTGGATAGTGTTATCAGTTACCTGTAGGGTTGATGGTGACAGTGGTCCCCCTACAGTGGAACATGGGACATGTACTGGGGTTACCATGGTGTAAGGACAGTATACCCAGCAGCCACACCTCACAGTGGATATTGTACTCACTGAAACCCATAGTAATGCTTGGACATACCCACCATCACACATTGACCAGGACTGCAATACAACCCCTTGTCTATCTCAAGAGTCCTACTACATGGATATGCATCTAATGCACATTTCACAAGGATAGGAGGGTTATGCATTGTCATGGCTTTCTTATGATCAGCAACATCACTATCCCTAATACTGTGTGGCAAGGTGTATTGCATTAGGAGAATGTGGCCTCAGAATGCTGTATCCGACAAATATACACACTTCTACTACACCAGCACAGCTCCTGATGCCAAACAGCAGGACTAAACACCTCCCAAACACACGTATGCATGTTCTGGAAGTCAAAGGCAAAAACAACAAGCTGCTACTAAGCCAACGCAGTTCCTAATTCTAAGCAGCAGAACTAAACACCTCCAATAAGCACAGTCAGGCGCCAGTTGGTGAGTGCTAGTGGGAGTATAACATACGCAGCAGCCAAAGTTGTGGATCACATTCTAAAAAATATGTGGCTAGTGAATCATATATTTCTAAAGATTCCTGGTCCTTTTTGGGGAAGGTGAAAAATATTTCGTACAGTCCTGATTACCACTTTCTGATGGTAGATGTTGTTGACCTGTACTCATCCATTCCACATGATGTAGTGGTGGAATGGATTGAGTTGGAAATGACCACAAAGCAGGCACCAGCGAGTGAAACTTCAATGGTAAAAGACCTATTGGACATCATTTTACATGTAACTACTTCTCCTTCAATGATAGATGGTTCCATCAGTTAGTTGGAATCCCCATGGGCTCACCATGTGGGGAGAGTGTGGCCAATTTGGTCATGGCCCATTGGGAGAAGGAATTTGTGTTTACTACCTCTATCTTCCTAGAACGAGTATCCTTATATACCCGTTTCTTGGACGACATTTGTACCATCCTCAAGGGTGACTCTTTGGTGGCCAATGACCTGGTGGAGATGTGCAACAAATCCACACATTTCTTAAAGTTTACCTCAACTTTTGACACAGACAGAATAGCATACCTAGATGTGGAATTATTCAAGGACAGCAACCAGAACCCGTTTTAGGCAAAATTCATCGCAAGCCCACTTTTTCTAATTCTTATTTGCATTTCGATAGTGAACATTCGGCCTTCCAAAAGAGATCAATAGTAAAAGGCCAATTTGTGAGGGCGGCCAGAATGGTTTCGAGAGATGGTGACTTCCAGGAAGAGTGCCGGTTCATATCGAATTTGTTTTTAGGTAGGAGCTACTCTGAGGAGTTGGTTGTGGATTTGTGTCTAGAGGTTAGATCCAAAAGGGAAATGGGCTATTTTCAACCCATTTTGGGTCACTCTGTCTCGGAGAATAGCTACCCTAGGGGTGACAGCCAACTTAGAGGTGTATACCATTGCAGTTTCATTACTACCTTTAGCATGGATGCTAGAGATATAGTGTGCATCATCCAGAAAAATTGTGGTTTGTTGCCAACTGAACTAACAGGGCCCAATAATTTAGGGCCAGCCCCGAAGATTACATTCAGGAGGGGTCTGAATATCAAGAACATGTTAGAAAGGAAAGGTGGCAACATGACTCCAAGAGCTGGCATGTATAAGTGCAATATGTGCAAACATTGTAGATATGTGAGGTTGGGCACATATTTCATGATTAGGGACACCAAGTACCTTATCAAAGGGAGACACAATTGTGCATCGACACACATGGTGTATCACGCTTCTTGTTCATCATGCCCAGCTTTTTATGTAGGGAAGACAGATAGGAGATTGAATGAATGCATGTATGAACATGTATATGACATGAAGAAGATTAAACTGGAGAATGCCCTAGCAAGTCATGTCTATAATCAACCTGGCCATGATTTTACATTTACGATCATTGACCAGTTGAACTATGTGAATTGGGGGGGGGGGACTGAATCCCTGAAATTAGAAATGAAGGAGCTTATGTGGCAGTTGAGACTTGAAGCCTACCATCACCCTGGCCTCAATAGTATGTTATCTATCAGCTGTGTCCTTAAGCTGAGGAGTTTGGAAAGATGATGTATGAGGGGTATAACATCGGGTATGATTTGGACATAGGACCGGCTGAGCGATCTTGATATATATTTTATACCATGTTTGGTAGATGGAATGTCTTTTTATCAGTATTTGAAATATTATGGCATGCTTTTTATTTATTTTAATGTGTCAGTGTTATTATGCGTATTTGGTTCAAAGTAAGTGTGCTTTTATAATATAATTAACTTTCAATTGCATTATTTAAGTGCTATGTAAGGAACAGTATTAGTTTTACAATTGTATATTTTATATCACATACAACTTTTTATATTGTGTGTTTATGGGATAAGAACATTTTAGTTAGATTGAAGCTACCTGTGCCTGTTCCTTTAAGGTAATTGGAGGGTGTGTTTTGTAGTAGACTTTGCTTGCAATGGCTTTAAATGTAGCAGCACTTAAGTGTGAGTTGTTATTTATCAAAGTCTGAAGAAGTTGGTGCAGGGTGCCGACAAAAAGCAGTATTGTGGTGCTTAATAAAATTGAAGTTGTTGGTTTATTGGCATCTTGTTTGCTTATCCCTTTCGAATTTAAAAAGACCTGCTTCAGTGAGTTTGGCTATCTGGCTGAGTTTATCTTTGATGAGTTTCACCTCTCTGACTGTGCTTATTGGAGGTGTTTAGTTCTGCTGCATGGAATTAGGAAATGTGTTGGCTTAGTAGCAGCTTGCTGTTTTTGCCTTTGACTTCCAGAACAAGCATACGTGTGTTTGGGAGGCATTTAGTCCTGCTGTTTGGCATCAGGAGCTGTGCTGGTTTAGTAGCAGTTTGTTTTTTTCTTGCCTTTGATCTTCAAATATACATACTTGCATACATACACACACTTTCCAGAACTCAGAGGGTAACCCATGCCTATCAAACCATTTGTACAACAGCGTTGTACTGGTACTGCAAGCTCCAGGTAGCCCATAGGGTGAAGAGTGTAACAAGGTACATGTAATGTCCATTACAACAGCAGCCATATCTAACTATGGCAAAGTGGGTGTGAAGGGCCTCAGGGTATTATCAACTACAGGTCTCCAAACACACAGACACTGTTATTCTTAGTAATGTACATGTACACATTTGTTAGTACTGGGATCCATAGGTGCAGGTGTTCATAGGTGTGTAGCAGGATATTGTCCATGGAGAGATGGGAAGAGTAGGGGATGTGTGTACAGGGGTATCATGCCACCTGCCATTTGCCAGCAGGCCATCTATCAAAAAATGCCATGGGGGTGATTCTTAGGGTGAGAGTTACATGCAACAGCCAATCATCTGGTTGCCTCTTGCAGAGGGCCAGTAAGGTGCTCCAGTTGACATGTATGCAACATGTATTCCATAACATGGTCAGTGTCTGTCTTAGAGACCTGTACCCAAGCAAGTTCTGTTGACTGTGGTAGTGTAGTTGAGGTATTCATTGCATGTGGTGTGTACAGGGTGTGGATTCCTAGCTGTTGCATTCATAACACAGCTGGGCAGACATGTCAGTGTCACTCAAGCATTGATTGCCTGTAAGCAGCCAAGATGGAGTCCCAACATCTGCACCTCTGTAAAGAGGACAGACATCAGCTAGCCCACTGGTTATGCAGTAGGATGACTGTGTTGACAGGCATCTAACACTGATAGGAATGACATTTTACATGACAGCAGCCCTCAATGACATGTCCTATACACACAGTAATCAAAAGTTAATATCCACATGTCAGATCAATATCCAGTGGGAAATACTTAATGACACACAGCTGACACACCAAGAATATGACAGTGAGGACTCAAGAGTCCATCTTTGCATGCAGGGGTGTTTGGTTCCAGTACTACAATTTGCAATCTACTCTTACTTGTGAAAGCACTGTGAACAGTATTAAGATAATGATACACTACATGCCAGTGTGACTGCATATAACCTGGGATACTACCCATGTATGTAATACATTCAAATGAAAAAGAGTGTTGTACAAGCCATATATATTCAGGTGTCCCAGACAGTAGACTCACATCCCTTGCTACTGTAATGACATCACATAGATACATGTAATGTACATGGAATTAAATACACTTATTAAGAATGTCATTACCCTGCTATTTTATCAGACTGGAATGTGATCAGGTGCTCATACCTGCCTTAACCACTCTGTATCCAACAGCCTTTGTTCCGCCTAGCAACAGAATAAAAAGCCCTTGCAGGTCTTGAACCTAGGAACCTGCAAACTATAGCCATGGCACTTAACCACTAAGCCATCACAGCTGTGCAAACATTTGATGTTTTTTCCAATATATCTGTCAGTACACATACTGAATAGTAGTCAACAACTGTTTTGACTTCTACAATTGTGTAGTACTTGTAAGTGATATTAGTGTTAAATCAAGAATGTTATATCTACATATACACACATCAGATAAATACAGTGTGATACATCTAGGAAGGTATATGCAGCAGTCATGTGTACACATAAGGATATGGCAATATATATATATATATATATATATATATATATATATATATATATACACATATGTAGATATATGTATACATGTACATACACACACACACACACACACACATATATATATATATATATATATATATATATATATATGAAGATATATACATATATTGACATGTACGCCGTCAGTTACTGACAGACAGCGTTTATATCACATTATCGAAAGATGAAAATAGCGAACGCTATTTTTTCGGCCCCAAAACATCTAAACATGAAAATATCGAACATTCAGAACATTGATTTTTTTTTTTCCCATGGAAAAAATTTGCTGCTCCGAAACATACACACAACACAAGCACATCAAACAAACAGCAACCACACACATACACTTAAATTCCTACATCTAATGCTACACTAAACTAAACATACACTACTATCTACCCACTTACCTTAACCCAACCCTAAGGTCCGTCACTATTGCACACTCACCTAACCCGCGCCCTAACCCTAACTCACTTAAACCGCCCCTAACCCTAAAGACTGTCACTATCGCACACATGCCTAACCTGCGCTTTAACCCTAACTCACTTAACCCTCCCCTAACCCTAATGTACAAAAAAATCGCACACTTACCTGAACCAAACCCGTAACTTTCCACCACAGCGCTAAAAATAGCAAAGCCACAGAAACGGCCAACCGAATTCTTTCCCAAGAAAAGAATTTGCTGTTCTGCAGCTTCGCTATTCTTAGCGTTTGCTGAATAGTGTTTGATATCAGAACATTCGTAGTTTTAATACTTTGATGTTCTGATATGGACCCAACAGACATTATAAGATCATCATAGTACAGTACCACACAAGTCATAGTAATGATCCTGTGGAATACAGCAGAGATATGACCAATAAATGTGGACAGTCTGACACACACTGGTCAGTCCAGAGGTGTACACAGCACCACTTAGTGCAAGACGTGTTGATCAAGCCTGACAAAGTGGATGTTTACAGCCATGTAAATGAGGATATCATGAAAATACTGAAATAGATAAGCTCACACAGTTTATGCATTCACACACACCTGTATGTCCTGACAAATAATAACAGGAGGAGCAAGGTCAAAAACCCACATACTACCCACTAATTACTGATATACATCTGTACACATCCCACTGCTTTGTTAGAAATACACAACAGTTATGGTGGCCCGGTAACAGTACATCTGACAAATATCTGGACATAACATCACACTGGGTAAATACACTGAGCTGCTAGGCATGTCACAAAGCACTGTGCAGATTACAGGTAGACTGACACAGCGCTGGCCTACATTTTTGATGGGGAATACACATGTATCTGCAAATATAGCAGGCTCTACAGGCATGTAGCAGCACAGAGTAACAGACACCTGTATGAAAGTGCATACCCACAACCAATCTGAACACAGCCACAGTCACATATGGTAAGCGTACTTAATATTACAGCATATGGACTGTGTGAACAACACCATCCTCATATGTGCCACTCACACACCAAACCTACATATACTGGGCCAATACATAGTGTATTTCGATGCTTGACTGCGGTATGGGACATGTGTCGGTCTGGCCCTACAAACATGTATGCTGATAGGGTACCATACACCGCAGCAGCATGAAACATCACGTAGAGCAGGACCAAGAACAATGACATCTACCAGAGTCTGTACACAGGCCAAGGTACATATTCACATTACACACTCTGTTGACAATCACCATAAGTGAACAGACCTCACTACTGTACACACTACAACAGAATGTCCAGGTTTTGTCCTCAAATATAAGGCCTACTATAAATAACATGTCTAGCAGTCTGGTATTTCAGTGGCTTGTTATCAGGTATGATGTTAGTAAATAATGATGTACTGAACATATGCACCTCTTGCTGCATGACATATGTACAAAGGTTGACAGAGTTGTGGCTGGAGGCACTAACACAGGGCCAATATTGGCATGTTGCTGTGATGAACCCATACATTTACTGGTGTAACAGTGTTTGTTGTGACATATGTCTACTGAGGGATATGAAGTCAGTAACTCACATGGCTGTCACCATGTACTGACTGCAGTCCTCAGAGTATGCTACTGCATTTCGAAAGATAGGAAATGTGTGAGTAATACAACACATGTAAGACTACAGACACTGGCCAGTCTGCAGATAGCCCTACAGGTGGGAGTTTCCCCAACCATATAACACTGTCATGACAGATAATAAATCATGTTGACAAGCCATATCCACACAAACTCTGTTAAACCAACATTACTTCAAATGTAGAAGAGCAATACTTAAATTCTGTCCTCGTGTCTGGAACATCCCCCTCATGTTTGTTGGCCTGTCTCCACAGTGTATGTTGTAAGAGGTATATCCAACTACCCTCTGTGATGCTGTTTGTCAAACACCCACATGAAGTCTTGCTCACAGTGAATGAAAAGTGCCAACACCCACATGATGTTCTTAGTTATAGGAGTGTGTTTCCATGCAATTGGCTATAGGAATGATCCCACAGCTGATACACATGCAATCAGCTAGTGGGGGACTGCAATTCATGCACAGGCCATCAGCTGATCATGAGCATCACTTACAAAACACAAGCTGCTGTCTAAGCAAAGTAGGTGTATTTTTCCACATCACCAGAGAGGGAGTGAGAGAGACAGACAGAGACAAAGTAAGAAAGGAAGGGGCTAGGAGAGTAAGAGCTAAGTATGTTACTAGCACTGGGTTTCAAACCCCTGCCTAACTATGTGTTGAGATTACATTGTTATGGAGTTATTGCATGCGCCACAGAGTTTACATGATGGAGAGCTGTCCAAAGGTATCTTTGAATGTGAGTGACATCAGCAACAGTGATAAAGGAGGGATAAGTTAAGTGTAGTGCATGTGCCTGTCCACAAAAGCAGGTGTCAAGGAAAACACAACCACACTGTCTCAGGGAGTCACTCACATTACCACAGTTGGCAGGTCAGGATTAGAACTCCTAGCTAACTAGTTTGCTGTATTACAGTGTTATGCAGGTATCACAATTGCCACAGAGCTTATCAGGCTAATATATGGCCAGAGGGTATTTCAAGGTGACTGACATCAGAAGGCATGCTACAGTAGGGCAATGGGAGGTGTAGTGAGTGTGAATGTCTTCCAAATCATTAATCTCCACACACACTCACACACACACACACACACACACACACACACACACACACACACACACACATACATACACATTTGCCAGTACTGACATGCATGGGTTTATTGCTTCACAGGTGTGTAGTAGTTGACTGTGCCAGAAGGCTGTACAAGGCTAGGCAAAGGATATACCTTGACATCAGGACACATGATAATGGTCTCCAGTGTGACTCAGGGGTGTAGTCCCTGGATTGGCCCACACAGGTGGGTATTGTATTCACCATCCACTCATCTGGGTTACTATTGTGGGTAGCCAATGCTGTGCAATGCGTGTCATATATGTGTTCTATATCCCATAACATGGACAGTGTCTATGTTGTGCACATGCCCCATATCATGTTCTGTGACATGTGGAAGTGAACCTGGGGTCTCTGGGGCATGTTGTGTGGACAGATTATCATCTGAAGTGGCATTCCTGACCTCATGTGGTGAGAACTGGCTATAGAACTGAGGTTGTGCCTGCACCTACATTGACAGCATGATACAGGTATTCACTGGTGTTAGTGGAATCTGTCCATACAGGGCATGTGCATAAGGCATGGCATTCCCTTTGTGGGTTACATTTGCAGACTCTACAGTTGTTGCAGGTGTCCAGTGGGAAATATAGCAAAGGACCACTGTAAGCAATTATTTGCTTATTGTAGCAATGGAACATGATTCCATGTCCTCTGTAGTCCACTGCAATCACACCGGAGTTACTATCTGTGGACAGTATGCAGAGAAATACCAATACAGGGATTGTTGCCTAGCCAAATGTGCTTGTGTTTGGGGAAATGGGTTGTGATTGTTCTCTGGGTAATACAAGGGTTGCCTATATTGTTCATCAATCCATAATGTCACATATAGGGGTATGGATTGTCTACACCAGCCTCTCTGCTTTTTGACATCTGCTGTCCTTGTAAGGTGGACATTGTGACATACAGTAGGTCCTCAATATAAGAATTTTGCAAAACCCACCCAACAATGAGTCCTGTTATTACACAATAACAGCTACCTCCACACAGGATAATGATGGCAAACACACACATACCTGCCAGTATTGAGATTCAAGCCCCTACCTAGCTATGTATTGCTACTACAGTGTAACGTATTTATCGCACACACCACAGGGCTTATAGGGCTAGCCCTATTCCAACAGTGTATTTCAAGGTGAATGACATCAGCAGGCTTGCAAAAGTAGGGCTATGGAAAGTGTAGTGACTGTGAATGTCCTCAAAAGCATTGATCCCTACACTCACAAACAAACACACGTACAGAGTTTAAAAGTTGCCATGTCTGGGATTAAAACTCCAACCTAACTAGTACAACACACTATACCATTACACAGTTATAGCACACAGTACTGAGCTTATAGGGCTAGTCCTTCTCCAAAGGTGTATTTCAAGGTGAATGTCATCAGCAAGCTTGCCAAAGTAGGGCAATGGAACATGTAGTGACTGTGAATGGCCTCAAAAGCATTGATCTCTACACACAAAAACAAACACACAGCGTTTCACAGTTGCCATGTCTGGGATTAGAACTCCTACCTAATTAGTACATCACACTATAGCATTACACAGTTATAGCACATGCCACAGAGCTTATAGGGTTAGCCCTACTCCAAATGTGTATTTCAAGGTGAATGACATCAGCAGGCTTGCCAAAGTAGAGCAATGGAAAGTGTAGTGACTGTGATAGGCCTCAAAAGCACTGATCCCTACACACAAAAACAAACACACATACATACCCATAGTTCCACAGTTGCCATGTCTGGGATTAGAACTCTTACCTAACTAGTACATCACACTATAGCATTACAGAGTTATAGCATGCACAATGGAGCTTATAGGGTTATCCCTGCTCCAAAGGTGTATTTCAAGGTGAATGGCATCAGCAAGCTTGTCAAAGTAGGGCAATGGAAAGTGTAGTGACTGTGAATGGCCTCAAAAGCATTGATCCCTACACACACACACACACACACACACACACACACACACACACACACACACACACAAACACACACACACACACATACACACACACACACACACACACACACACACACACACACACACACACACACACAGTTGTCATGTCTGGGATTAAAACTCCTACCTAACTAGTATATCACACTACAGCATTATGCAGTTACAGAACGTGCCACAGAGCTTAGAGGACTAGCCCTATTCTAAAGGTGTATTTCAAGGTGAATGACATCAGCAGGCTTGCCAAAGTAGGGCAATGGAAAGTGTAGTGACTGTGAATGGCCTCAAAAGCATTGAGCACTGCACACACAAACAAACACACAAGCACAGAGTTTCACAGTTGCTATGTCTGGGATTAGAACTCCTACCTAACTAGTACATCACACTACAGCATTACACAGTTATAGCACGTGCCACAAAGCTTAGTGGGCTAGCCCACCTCTAACGGTGTATTTCAAAGTGATTGACATCAGCAAGCTTGCAAAGTAGGGCAATGGAAAGTGTAGTGACTGTGAATGGCCTGAAAAGTATTGATCCCTACACACAAAAACACACAAGCACAGAGTTTCACAGTTGCTATGTCTGGGATTAGAACTCCTACCGAACTAGTACATCACACTATAGCATTGCACAGTTATAGCATGTGCCATGGAGTTTATAGGATTAGCCCATCTTCAAATGTGTATTTCAAGGTGAATGACATCAGCAGCCTTGCCAAAATAGGGCAATGAAAAGTGTAGTGACTGTGACTGGCCTCAAAATCATTGGTCCCTGCACACACAAACACGCACACACAGAGTTTCACAGTTGCTATGTCTGCGATTAGAACTCCTACCTAATTAGTACATCACACTATAGCATTAAACAGTTATAGCACATGCCACATAGCTTAAAGGGCTAGTCCTTCTCCAATGGTGTATTTCAAGGTGAAAGACATCAGTAGGCTTAACAAAATAGGGCAATGGAAAGTGTAGTGAATGACTGGCCTCAAAAGCATTGATCTCTACACACACACAGTTTCACAGTTGACATGTCTGGGATTAGAGCTGCTATGTAACTAGTACAGCACACTATAGCAATACACAGTTTTAGCATGTGCAATGGAGCTTATAGGTTTAGCCCTTCTCCAAAGGTGCATTTCAAGGTGAATGACATCAGCAGGCTTGCCAAAGTAGGTCAATGGAATGTGTATTGACTGTGAATGGCCTCAAAAGCATTGATCCTTACACACACAAGCAAACACACACACACACAGTTTCACAGTTGCCATGTCTGAGATTGTAACTCCTACCTAACTAGTACATCACACTATAGCATTACGCAGTTATTGCACGTGTCATGGAGCTTATAGGGTTAGCCCTTCTCCAAAGGTGTATTTCAAGGTGAATGACATCAGCAGGCTTTTCAAAGTAGCGCAATGAGGAGTGCAGTGTGTGTGAATGGGCCATGAACCATTCCTCTGGAAGCACACACACAGCACTCAGTCGCACACAACTTTACATTTGACAGGACTGTGTATACAACTGCTAGATGAATAATGACTTGTACTGTCATGTTACACAGTTATCACAAGCACCACAGACACTATAGTGTTGATGGCTACCAGAAGCAAATGTCTACAGTGATACACATTTGCAATCATGTGATATTGGCCAATTGGATGTGTGCTGGCTGGGACAGGCCTCATGACAGGAAGCTCTTTGTCACTGTCTGTCACTCTCTTCCCCACATCTATGTATGTTTATGCTTGACCTATTATAGTGTGTAGTCCTTGGATATATGTGTGTATTCCTATGCGATGTGTGTGCAAAGCATGACTGGTGTGCAATGTGGAGTGTCTGAACAGACACTTGCGACTGACAGATATGTATAGTCCACTGTTGTGCCAGACATGGGCTTCAAGAGTGGAAGCATGCCCAGTATGACCCTTGTGTATTTTGTTGTCAGACACAGGCTTCATTTCTCAAAGTGTGGGAGCATGTCCAGTATAACCTTCTGTACTGAATGTGTGAATCCATTCTAGGTAGGTAGTACTCTAGTGCAGGCATTTGTGTTCTACACCTACAGCTAGCAACCTATTTCTTCAGGATATCTGTAGATAGGTTGACAATATGGGGTTACAATGGGCAAAGGATAGTGGGATACTGTAAATTGTGTCTGTGCTGCTTCTGCTACATGGTTTTGGTGTTAGCAGAGATATTCACACATATGTACTGTTTTACACTGCAATGTTTTATGTCATCAACTACTGACAGATATATGTATTTGCTTGCAATAATTTCCTGGGGAATATAAGATGAATGAAGCTGTGTCCAGTATTGTGGTCTGCAGCGTACATATTCTTGCACAATCATTCCATTCTGGAGGGGGATCTGCAGACATTTGCTGATGGATTTGTGTAAATGGTCCATCACATTGGTACTGTGGTGGCTGAGGATCACATGCTTGTACATCTATCAACATGGCAGAATGGCCATATCCTGCTGTGGCCATACCTCACAGCTGTTCAGATTCACACAGGTTACCCGGATGCAGGGCTCATATTTCTTGTCATTACCCCTTCACATTGTGGTTTATGAGCAGGTTTCTAGCCAACAATTCCTGTGTTTGCAGGCAAGGATAGTATGTGCACACATCAGAGTTTCAGACTTCACACACTCCATGGCATCCATGCTTCTATCTCCCTCTGTTATCCTATCCTCTTCCTAACATTATGCAAATTATATCTGATAAGTATTCCTATAGTTATTACTTCATCCCAGCAGTATTTAGGGGTTGGTCCACAGTTCATGCAGGACATGGTGGACATGCTACTTGGATTTGTCAACATGGCCTTGCATTTGTGTTCTGTGTCATTATTTGGGAGTCCATGAGATAACATACACTGGCAGTACAGGCAAGACACAGGCCTTTGACAGAGGACTGTAAGGCATTTGGTAGTGATGCAGGCCATCTGTAGCAAGCCAGTGCATTCTCTCACTCCTACAGTCCCATGCTGCAAGCCACTGTATTCCCCTGGGGTGACAGGGTAGGTGTGCAAGGTGTTAATGGCAATATTTTTTGTCCTTATTAATCCATTGGTGTGGATGCTGGCTGGGTTCTTCTTACAGCTAGGGACACACCTGCATGGGACACCTCTTCAGCATGCTGCATTCTGTGGCTATTCCCATATAGAAGTGGGGGTGATATTGTACTCATTCCCAACAGCAGGAATATGACCTGTGAGGTACCTGTGGGTGATGGTGGGGTGAGCTGAGTGCATGTGTGCTTATGGAAGCTACTTGCAGCTGACTCACAGATATATGTGGAGCATTCCACTTATGCTGGCTTATGCGGGGACATCAGTGGTTTCTCAGTACTTCATACCTGTGCCTTTTGTGGTCTGCCACTGTTTGGCCAGACTACATCAGTATTCCATACTACACAGCCAACTAATATGCTACTAACCTGTATGTAGAAATCCAAAGGTGTGTCCATTTGACAGTAACATTATATACACTCTCTGTCTATGCTAATTCCACCTGTGTACTGTTTGAATGTCTGGGCCCACATTCATGCCATGTCCATTGTTCAGATGGTGACAGATATTACATCTGAACAATTAGTATGGATTACTGCTGGATTGTGTTTTGCTGGGATGCATTGTGTTTGGCACTGCAGTTGTGAGAACTTGGCCCTGTCATCAGCAGTACTGGTCATTAGCCACTGGGACACAACCCTCCATGCCTACATGCTGACCACTTTCACACAATATACAACACACAACAACCTAACACACAGAGCCCTGCATATTGTAGACATGCAACAATCTAGCCTGCTAATTTGGCCAGCACAGGTAATCTGTGCTCCACTGTTATTATACCCACATGTACATGTTACTACATTTCTACATAGGATTGTGGGGGGAAGCAGACCTGACAACTGTAAACATTTGCAATGACTGTACTGGTATTTCAGGTACTCTGTTGGATTCCATTTCATCCTGTATTCTGACCTATTATGCAGACTAGAGCCATATCAGTGTAGTACAATTCTTAGGTTTTATTGACCTACATTTTAGTTTCAGACTTCTTACTCTTCAGAACTAACTTCCCACTGTCTGATCTGTTGTAGGTTGTCTGTGTAGGTCTGGGGGGGGGCTGTTCTCCATTGCCATCAATTAGAGGCCTTAGCACAGCCTTTCCTTGTATTTGCCTACACTTGTCCTGCTGGCTGAGACTGTTGTTGGGTATGTGAGCGTCACTGACACGCATGTGTGTGTCCTATGGACACACATTTGCCCCACCACATGACCTGCAGTGGGTTTTGTCACCTTGTCTAGTACTGCCTACTATGTTGACACTAGTATTTGTTATGGATTTCATGCTACCGATATAGGTGTCTTCTATCTGCTGCCATCCCATTCAGCCACCCAATTCCCTTGCATGCTCACATTCATACCATAGATACAAGTAGAAGAACATACTACTACATTCAGCAATTGATAGTGAGTGTGACTTACCTTGTGGCTGTACCAGTACTGAGGATGGTGCTGGAGGGCTGACTATGTTGGATGCACATAGTACACACCCTATACATGGTTAAGCATAGGTAGTGTCATGTTTGGCATCCCTTTTATGCTATGTGCAAGTCAGAAAGAGGTGTAATTCCCTGGGTTCCTATTGTGTCGGTGTATGTGCTATGCATTGCTTCTTTGCCAAGGCCTGGGCATACTGGGCACACCTCCTTTTGCCTACAGGGGCAGGCTCAGGGTGTTCCTCCTCCAAGTCACTCTGTACCTGTGCTGGCCATGGCAATGGTGGGGGGCTGTGTGACCCTGCCCCATGCTGTTCCTGCTGCAGCTTTTTCCACAGGATCTTATTGTGTAGCATGGCACATACAATGACAATTTGAGCATCCCAAACACACATATGATTTTGGTGTGTGTGTGTACCCCATTATGGAGTTTTTGTTCAGGTCTGTGTGCATTTCTGATGGGTGTCATCAACCACGGCTCAAGTGCAGTTGATGGAGGGGAAGCCCTGGTGGTTTATGTAGACTCTACCCTGCTCACTGGGTGGTGCTTTGATGTGTATGTGCATGCAGTCTATAGCACCCACTACCTCAGGGTATTCAGCTATTTGGTGGAAGAGATGCATATTGCTGGTCAACACCTCATGGGTGTTGTGGAAACATATGTCCTCACTGGCATGTGCAGGCATGCCATCCAGGAACTGGTGGAGTACCCTGGATGCTGATGCCTGTGAGTTTCCCATGATATCCCCAGTTGGCCTTTAGAAAGTACCTGTGGCTAGTATCTGTAAGCCTACACATACCTTGGTATCCACTGGGATGGGTTCCCCTCTGTTGGTTCTGTGTGTGAAGCATGGCCGGCACAGCTCAACAATTTGGTGTAGGAGGTTCCAGTCCACCCTATAGCATTCCAATATCTCCAGCTCATGTAGCCCCTGGTAGATTACCCTGGGTCTGTACACTCTTTTCCTTCTCCTCACTGTGGGTTGGTCATCAGCATTGTCATCCTACATACCAAAAGGGGAGTTGTACTCTATAATGGGTCTAATGAGTGATGAGTAGAGGGGAACAATGACCTCTTTTTCCTGGATGAGAAACATTTTGTGATGAGGTGTGCCACGTAGAAGGATTTCCTGACTACTGTGGCGATGTGATTAAAAAAGGAGAGACTACTGTCCACCTGTGTCCCAAGGTCTCTTATCATGCTTTTGGTGTTAAGTAGACTACTGCCTATGTGGTAGTTCATGAGTACAGAGTTTTTACCAAAAGGGATGACAGGGCACTGTTTGGCATTGAGCTTGAGGCCATGGCTTTGACACCAGGCATATGTCTCAGTGAAGCCCTTTTGTAGAATGTCCACATCATTAGGAGTTTTGATTATGGCTCCTAGTTTTCAGTCATCTGCGAACTTTGTTATCCAAAGACATTCTGTGTTAACCTGTACTTCAGAGAAGTAGATACCAAACAGGAGAGGACTCAGGAATGAACCCTGTGGTACTCCAGTTGTCACTGGTCTGAAGTTGGACTTAGAGTCTGCTACTTTCATAGTGTGGGTTCTGTCAGTGAGCCAGTTGGCAACCCATCTTGTGACATAGGGATTTATACCTAGTTTAGTGAGTTTATCTATAATTCCAGAGTGGAGGATGGTGTCAAAAGCCTTGGCGAAATCTAGATAGGCTGTGTGAACCACTTTACCCTCATCTACGACTTTGGTGACCGCTTCAAAGAAGTCTATCAGGTTTAGGAGACATGATCTGCCTTTTACAAACCTGAACTGGGTAGGGTCCATAGCCTTGCAGACCAGGCTCATCAGACTAATGGGGCAGTAGTCCCTTTGTGGAGTGGGATAACCGTTGCTGTGCACCAGTCAGTGGGCACAAAGCCTGAGGTGAGGCTATGATTGAACATGGTACTTAGGTGGGGTGCCAGTTCGCTCTGTAGTTCGTGTAGAACGCAGCCTGGGATGTTGTCAGGTCCAGTGGATGCTGTGTTCTTGGCTTTGGAGAGTGTGTCTTTTACCTGTGCAGCCATGATTACAAGAACTTTGCATTCTTCCGGTATAGAGATAGGCCCTTTAGGGGGTGAAAGAGGAGTAAAGTTAGCACTGAACCTATCTGCCAGGATATTAGCAATATCATTTGATTCTATATATTTAGTGCCATTGCGCTGTAACTCATGGCAGATCTGAGTGTTGCCATTGTGATTCTTGACATAGCTATAAAATGCTTTGTGGTTGTCTTTAGAATCAGTGGCAATTTTGTTTTCATAACTAGCTTTGGAGGGTTTTATGAGGGATCTCAGCTTCTTACTGAGGCTGACCAGGGAGTTCCTCCAATCATGGGATTTTAATCTTTTTTGCAACAGATTCTTTCTTCTTTTGTAGAGTTTGTTTACAGCAGGGGACCACCAGATTGGCTTCCTTTTTTTGGAGGATAGCATTTTGGTTTTGTTAGGGATTGCATGATCCATGCACTTATGTAAGGGCTTATAAAGTGCATTTGTGTAGGATTCAGTAGTCGTACCTCTATTGTCCGTCGGAATGGGTGTCGTGAAGTTTCCCACTTCTGTCTTAAAAAGCGTGAAGTTGGCTTTGGAGAAATTTTTTATGGTGGTTTCCCTAATGGGGGGTAGGGGTGGGATGTGGATGTCTAGGATGATTAGCTTGTGGTCGGATCTGACCAATGAGGAATTGACCTCTGGTGTGGAACACCGGTTGCCCATGTTGGTAATGACCAGGTCTAGGATATTGCTGCCTGTGGTGGGGGTGTGGATAAGTTGATCCAAGGTGTTGGAATTCATAAATTCCAGAAAACGTTGAGCATTAGAGTTGGTACATGAGTAGTTTTCCCAGTTAATGGTGGGGTAGTTGAAATCACCCATTATTAGGGTGTTAGGCTGTACCCTAATATTTTCTAGTGTATAAAGAAATGAGGAGTGGGAATCCTGGGGCATGGTGGGGGATCTGTATCAAGATACAATTTGGATTGCGGTCTTGCTCAGAGTTAGTTGCACTTGGATAATCTCAGATGCATTATGCTGAGCAACTAGCCTGGAGGTGTGGATATCCTTAATGAATATGGACTCGCCTCCGCCTTTAGTGTTTCGGTCCAGGTTAGGTGGCTGAACGGTGTGATATGAATTATAGCCTAGTAATGCAGGGGTTCTCTCTGGAGCCTTGAACCAGATCTCTGTCACTGCACAGATGTCGATGTTCTCCATTTTAAGGAGTGCTTCGACTGAGTGCATTTTGAGATTTAGACTTCTAGAATTGAGTAGCATTACCCTCAAATTTTGCTTGCTTGTACCTGTTATGGTGGTGAATTTGTCATTTGAACCTTGCCAAAAAAAGGCACTATAGGGATGGAAAGAGCCTTAGCCAGTATCCAGAATCCCAAGGATGACAGGTGCAGGCCATCTCTGGCAAATCATCGTGGTTTGTCTATCATGTCATCCCAGGCAGACAGATACTGGATCCCCTTAGAATGACACCAGATGCTTAGTCAATTGTTGAAGTCAATCATGTTGTCCTTGTACTGTGGTATCATTCTGGGTAATGGCAGGATGCTACTCAGGGCTGGGGTCATACCTGCCTGGGCTACAAGATCGGACAGCTCCTCCATGTCTCTTTTCATGTAGTCCAGGGAGGTATGTCTCAGGTCATTCACACCAACATGGACAATGACAGAGTCATATTTGTACTTGTTGTGGAGTGACCTGAGTGCGTGCATTATCTGGTGGATTCTGGCATGTGACAAGCAGCTGACAGTAACTTTCTCCTTGTTTAGCCTGGTGAGTGGAACATCAGTGTGCCTGACTATAGAGTCACCTATGACTAGAGTGTTGGGAATGTTGTTATGCCTCATGGGCTGTGGTTGAGTGGCACACTGAGTTTGTGGGCTATGTCTCATTTGGGTTGTGTTGGGGGTGGAGGTTGCTTGCATTTCTGCTTTGTAGGTCCCTGTTGCCTGTGGAGATTTTTATTGAGATCCTCCACAAATGTATGTGTTTTGTATTTCTATGTGTTTGTTTTGGTGGTGTAGCTTTTGAGGAGCTATGTAATGAGTGTGGTGTGGTGCAAGTGTTTACCTTTTCCTCTTGACTGTCTAGTCCAGACTTGGGTGAAGAGAGCTTTACTTCCAGTTTGGCTATACAAGTGCATCTCTCACAGGTTGTAGTGTTGGGTGGTAGGAGGAGAGGGTTGTCTGTGTACATGAGGCAATTGCTGCATTGCCCCAAGATGCCCAGATTCATCAAGTAGACAGGAGAAAACACCAGGAGATGACTCTTAAACATGCCTGGATTGGTGCTTATTTATTAAGTACTAAAAATTGTTTTCCTCTAGACAAGTGAGGAAAGTTGAGTGATGTAGTAATTTGTAGCTTATTTAGTGCTTACAATGAGTTCTGAACAAGTGCTGAGCTCAAAGAAACATATTTGAGTGCTGAAACATAATTAAGCTAGAAGGCTTCCTTCCAACACAGAAAGGCTTGGGGACTCAGAAGCTTACAAACAGTCCTGGATACAGCAAATCTGTATCTGGACTAGACGACTTACAGGAAAGGCAGGAAACAAGCTTAGAACATTTTTTTTTTGTAAAGTAGAAAAGGGGAAAGGAGAAGCAGAAACTAAGTGGGTTGGCCTTCTCAAATGTTCTCCCTGGATTAGGTAGAATGAGGTAATGACACTAGACTGGGAGGAGTGTCCCAGATCAAATTTACAGTAGGCAGGAAACTCAAAGCCACCAAGTATAACTGCAAGACACTGACAGGGAGAGAGGGTGGGGAACAAAAATCAGAACAAACAAACACAACCAGATGCTTAACAATTGTCGAAAATTTCTAGTTAATACCTCACACACAGTGAAACTAGCTAGAAAAGTATTTGCAGACAATAAAAGTGCAATAAATAACTCATAACATATCTAAATACAATTGTAGATTCTTTTTTTATAAGAACCATTGATCCTACTACTATTGGAACTGTCTGCATATCTTTTTTCCACATTGCCCTCTTTTCTGCCTGCAGATCCTGATATTTTCTGACTTTGTGTCTTTCTGTACACAAGAGAATGTAGTCAATGGATGTAGCAATTTCAATGATCAATGCTACTTTTGTCTTCTTTTCTTGGACCACTACATCCGGTTTTCTAGCAGCTATCTTTTGAACTGTTGGTAGTGGGTGATCACATGTAGTATAAATTCATCATTTTCTATAATGCTTTCTGGCTCATGTTTCCAGTGTTTTTTGGACACTTTAATACCATAATATTTGCACAATCCCCAGTGCAACAGTCTTGCTACATTATTATGCCTTTCAGTATACAGTCCTTCTGCCATTAGTATGTCACAACCAGCAACAAGGTGTGCAACTGTTTCCAATTCAGTTTTACAAAACCTACATTTGTTTGTTTCTCCCACATGTTCAGTGGACTTTGTAAACCAGCGTGTACGTAGCCCACTATCTTGGGCTGCCAATATTAACCTTTCATCTCTTGGTTTGAATTCACCTCTCCTTAACCATTCCTGCATTTGTTCCTGATCAACATGAGGTTCTACCAGATGTTTTCTATACTTTCAACCACATTTATGCTTTTTCCACATTTCTTGCCTTTTTATCTGGTCCTTCTTATATTCTTATATTCTTTCTTTTGTTTTTTGGCACATTCAGTTGCTGCCTCATTTTTATCTACTTCTGTTTGATTTCAATTCCTGCTTGACGCCGATATGCTTCTGCTAGATTAAGCAGGGAAGTCATCTTAGATTTATTCTGCTCATGTTTTAAAACTTTCACTACATTGGATCTTGTGAGATCAGCAGATATGTGTGGAGTCCCACGATTGCAGAACTATACATGTAATCAATTTCAAGGAGGCCCATCCCTGCTTCAGAACGTGGAATATATAATATTGGTATACATTGATTTTTATAAATCATTTGATGAGCATGAAGCATCCTTCTTGTTTTCCTATCTAATCTATCCAAGATATTTTGGGGCCAATCAATCACTACAAAACTTAAGACAGGAAGAGCTAGTTGGTTTATAGCTTGGATTTTGTTCTCAGGTGTCAATGCTATTTTCAGAATTAATTTAAGTCTTCTAAAGTATTCCTTACTAAGTTATATTCGCATTTGTTCATGTTTTATTGTTGATCCTTCATCAATTCCCAATTTTTTATAGACTCCCTCTTGCTCAAGTTCTTTTATATCACATTCTTGTCCCAAACTGATGTTTTCCTGCTTTAAAGTTTGCTTTTGCACATTTATCAAGACCAAATGACATTCTTAAATCATCTGAAAAAGTTTTGACAACCTGCAGCTGTGCTTTCATTTCTTCATCTGATGAGCTATACAGCTTTAAATCATTGACAAAGAGAAGATGAGAAGTCTTTATACATTGTTGCCTACACTGCTAAGTAAACAACATAATGGGTTAATGGCAAGGCAGAAAAGCAATGGTGACAGAGAGCCACCCTGGAATATCCCCCTTTGAATGTTTATCCCTGGGATAATAATCTGTCCTTTAGCATGGCTTAATTGCAACATGGTCTGCCTCTGTTTCATGGTCACTGCAATGTATTTGATCAGTGTAGGGTGTATCTTATACATTTTTAAGCACTCTTTTATCCATGAATGTGGGATGCTATCAAATGCTTTTTTATAGTCAATCCATGCCATACTTAAATTCTTCCCCTTTTTACAGTTCTCTAGTATGACTTTATTTAACAACAAATGATACTTTGTTCCATATGACTTTTTTATTGCCCTTTTGTTCTACTGCCATGATTGAGTTTTCTTCTAAATGACTATAAACCCTGTTAGCATCAATTTCAGTGTAGTTTTTACGTCGTTGGGAGACAAGTTATCAGTCTATAATTTTTAAGGTAGCTGGCAGGTTCACTCTTAAGCAGGAGTATTATTTTGCCTGTTGTTAGCCAGTTTGGGGCCTGGTTTGGGTGCACATATAAATAGTTCTTACTCATGGCTAAAACTTCATGCAAAGATGTTAATACTTTTAACCAAAAGTTAGGTACTGCACCTGGGCCTGAAGTTTTCCAATTAGAGGCTTTTCTTAACTTTGTTTCAGTCTCTCTGGCTGTTATTTCATCACATTTCATATCCTGTACCTTTAAACTTCTCATTATTTCTTTTACTTCTTCTGTCCATTTAGCATCTTTGTTATGTTCCACAGGATCTCCATAGAATGCATCTATTTCCTCTTTTATTGGCGTTCTTTCAATTCCTTTTGCCTTATTTCCCATTTCCATATAAAACCTTTTGGGTCTTCAATAAATTGTTTATTTTGTACTTTTCCTTTATATTTATCTGTGTATCTTGTAGGCTTTTCTGCCAGTGCTGAAATTTTAGTTTGTTATTTGCAGTAGTGCATGATAGATCCTGGTCTGTTCTAATACTGTGCATCGCTTTTATCACATCTATCGTTCTTAGTATTTTTGTTGATTTGTTCCCTCTTCTATACTCTTCTAACAGTGACACTTCTTGTCTTAATCACTTTATAGTTTTCTCTATTCAATACTTCCATGATGGTATTCGATTTCACCCCTTCCTTTCCCTCTCTACCCTGTGTTCTTGTAGTAGAAATTTATCGGTTATTAATTTAGCAGCACAGTAATATATCCCGTTTACTTCCGTTATATTGCATGGATCTCAATGGACAGTCCCAATTACTGCATTCATTTGTTTTAACAGACTTCTGACTTTTTTGGGTTTTATTGACCTTCTGCAGTCTATTTCTCTCATTGATCTTAATGTATCTATCCATGTCCATTAAATCAAGCAACTCTTCCCTTAGCTCATTTTCTTCCAAACTGAGGGCACATCCCTTGTTTTCCATTTCCTGTGGGCATTCAAAGTGCTGTGGCACATTCTCTTCAGTTTCTTTGTTTTCTTCTTTTTTTTTGTATTGCAAAGTTTTCCATGTCTGGATTCCTTTGCCTGTATTTCTCTTCAAATATCTTTGGTGCTGCACTTTTTGTATTGGTCAGTTTTGCTTTCTTCTTTGCATAAATATTACACCATATTAAATCTTTTTTTCTTTCCCATGTCCATATTTCTTTTTCAGATGTCTCCTGATCATCTTGTTTCTCCTTACTTTGGAGACTCACTCCATCATGCTGTGATGTAACCTGTGTTAGAACTTCTACACTAAATTTGTCACTTTGCAGGCACTCCATAATATCAACTTCAATTTTATTTTACTTCTACTTTACTAATCTTCTTTTCTATGCTCCATCTTTGTGATATTATTTTTTTATTGTGAAATGTTCCATATCAGGATGCCTTTGCCTGTATTTCTCTTTGAATATCTTTAGGGTTGCCTTCTTTATATTGATTAATTTGGCTTTCTCCTTTGCATAAATATTGCACCGTATCAGATCTCTCTTTCTTTCCCATGTCCATATTTTTTTATACTTTTCAAATTTCTCTAGGTTTTGTTGTTTATATTTTCACACTTCCTCAGATGCTTCTTTTTCCAAACAGATCAACATTTCTTGATCTATATACTGTTTTCAACAAATCTGTTGTATTAATGAATGCAGATTTTCATTTGAAGCTTCTAGCAGTTTTTCTCGCAGAAGTATTTTTCTTTCCTCTAATTTCTCTCTTAATAATTTTGTATATCTTGTGTATGGAAATTCTGGGCTTTTTGTATAATAGTAACAGTTCATAATTTCTTTCTTATCCTCAATAGTCCAATCTATCATCTTTATGGCTCTTCTTTGGCCTATCAGTTTTTGTGATTTTTGTGGACTGTTACTTCTCTCTGCACCAGGGGTGCCATCCTCCCCCTGGGCCTGGCCTGCCCCATTGTAGGAATGTGTGTGAGTGAGATTGATTCAAGGTTGTAAAAGTCAGTTAGTGTTACCATATTACATATATATTTGAATTACTTGCTGAGTAACTTTTCATTTGCTGTATTTGTTATTAGAATGCTTTAGTATATAGCTAGTATTTTTCTGCTGTGATTACATGCTCATAATTCAGTTTTGGGAAATCTTTAGTTATAATTGTATTTTAAAAATTCTGCACTCACAAATGCAGTTGCAGTACCTTTCTCTGTGAGATGTGAGCTGGTACTGCTAAGGTACAGGTGATTTTCAGAGTTTTCCTCAAGTCTGTAAATGCTACAGCGACAGGCAACACAGTCATTCAGTGGGGGAGTGCAGAAACTGACTGTTCATTATTACTTTTGCATTAATGCAAACTGTAATGTTTTAGGCCATAATTATTGACATGAAAAATAATGAAAAAAAAAAAAACAATTGCTATATAAGTACTGGCAAAGCATAAGACAAGTTTAAAAAGGTGAGCATTAATGGCAACAATTCTTTGCAGTGTAGACTGGACACTTAAACATTGTTTAAAGGCACAACATTACCTGCAAGACTTTGCACATCATAAAACTATCTATTGAGATTGCCATGGAGCCAAACGTTTCACCAGTAGATTGAATAGTGCATCATATCTCCTCCTCCAAGTAAAGGTATTTGGTACCTCCGAATGTATCAACTCAGGAATGTTCAGAACTGCCTGTAACAATCTATTTTAAATTATAGATTCTTCCCTCATTGCATCAAAGGCATATAGAATTTTTCTTTTTTGCAGGACTGATCCCTTTTCAACTTTACAACCATAATGTCAACTTATTTATATCTTTATGGACCAATCCGCATAGATTTAAAGAGTAACATGCTGAATTTTCAAAAAGTAAAGAAAGGTATACATCATAAAATGAAGGATCAAAACACCACACAAACTGATAGTTTATTATGAGGGCTTTCATCTCTCTAATGGAAACTTCATCAGCATCCAATTCTGATGAAGTTTCCATTAGAAAGACTAAAGCGCTCATAATAAATTTCTTGTGTGGATCTATACCTTGGTTTCTTCATAAAATGAAGGATGAAAGTGGGGATGTGTTGGCAAACCTTAAGTTGTATTAGCAAACCTGGGGATGTGTTAGCATACCTTAAGTTGCATAAGAAAACTAAATTGTAATTTGAAATATTGCAGCCTTTTAAGGTAAAATGCACTCCTAGTCAGGATAAGTAACCCACTCGCTTTTGCTCTTATTTTTGCCCTAATACTTCAGCTGCTGAAAAAGATGCACTTAATATACAGCAGTTTCAGAGTAGAATGACCTAATTTGTCTCACAGCCTTGTAATTATGAGATTATTCAACAAAGGGAAATAATAGATAATGTATATAAAAGAAATAAAATGACATTACAGAAAAGATTTCCAGGGGGATTCGATAAACCTTACATGGTCATTTTACACTGTGTGCATGTCACAGTATGACACACACATGGTAGCAACAAAATTCAGATTCAGTAAGCACAGTGTAGAGGCATGACCCCCCCCCCCCCATGAAAACAAGATAAACACCATGGCATGCTAATTACAGCATAAGCAGCTGAAATGCATGCTAATCAACCAATCCAAAATGGTGAAGCTATTCAACAAGCTATACACCATCCGTGTAGACTCCATGCTGGTTTTTCCTATGAATTCCAACACTTTCAGAATACAGCCATGGAAAGGAGTCTACACGGACAGAATGTTAGGGGCTGCTGTTTTAATTCATTTGTAAGTGCTACAGGCAGAAGCCAATGCTGCTGCTTCTGTCAATCAGCCTAGGCCAAGAAGGAGAAGAGTTTCCAGGCTCCATTTAACTTTTCACAACCTACATGATGTGGAAATTTTAGAGTGCTACAGGATGGACAGGGACATACTCTCTGTGACCTCTGCCGTCCTCAACTCAGAGCCGGAGCCAACCAATGGGAAACCATCCCACTGGAGACAAAGGTATGTGCAGGTCATAGAATCTTAGCTACAGGTACCGTTCAAAGACAACAGGTGATATGCTGGTAGTGTCACAGTCATCAGCATTCAAGGTACTCCACCAGTTCCTGAATGCTATGCTCCAACATTCCAGTGACCACATATATTTTCCCTGTAATTCTGAGGAGAGGGCCAGAAATATGCAGGAGTTCTACCATGTAGCACACTACCCTGAATTACTGGGTGCCATAAATTGCACACATATAGATATGAAGGCTCCACCCAGGGAATAGGATATGCTCTACATAAATAGAAAGGGCTATCACTCTATCAACTGCAAGTCATGTGCAATGCCAAGGGAATCATCGTGAACGTGAGTGCTGGCAACCCTGGCAGTTACCACAATTCACATATCTGGCACACCACCTAACTGTACCAGATGTTTGCTAGGGGGATATCCCACAGGGTCATGTACAGTGGGATGCAGGCTATGCACTTGAACCATGGCTGATGACACCCAACACAAATCCACACACACCCATGGAAGAATGCCATAATGTGGCACACGCGCAAATCAGAAAAATCATAGACCATGTGTTTGGGATGCTGAAGTCATGGTTCCAGTGCCTAGATACATCTGAAGGAGCCCTGCAGTACAATCCGTGGACATGTACAGAAATAGTCACAGTATGTGCCATGCTACACAACACAATCCTGAGGAAACAGCTGCAGCAGGATCAGCAAGGGAAGAGGTACACATCCCACCACCAATGCCAAGGTCACCACAGCCACAGGCAGATGAGGAGTCAGAGGGGGAACCACCAGCTGCTGTGGGTGTAGGCAGACATAGGTTTGCTCAGTATGCCCTTGCATTGACTAACAGACAATGCATAGCACACTCACTCACCACCTATGGGCCTCAAACCTTCATTCTACTCACAAACATATAGTAACATCAATGCCAGGCAATTCATACAACCTTTACCTCCCTGTGCATTGTCTGTATACTGCTTGCATCAGACAGAGTTAGCCCTGAACTAGAACTGTGGCAATTGCTACATCTGCAAGGTAAGTTCTGAACCTGCAGTGTTTAATAATATGTATATCGTTGTATTACATTACTTGGTCTGGTAAGCAAGTAAAAGGTGAAAGATTTGTACAGAAGTTACCTTGACATGTTACAGCAGAGACAAATTTAACTTATATGTGTCCATTTCTAAGTAGTAGGCCTTAGCCATCAAAGCTTCACACAGTCATAGGTTCATAGGTGTGTACTAGGCTAATGGCCCTGGAGCCTTTACAAGCCTAGCCCATAGGATTACCCTGGCATTGTGCCACCCAACCTTAGTTCCCAGTGCCTCTGTCAAGTAGAGCCACTGGAGTAATCCCCAGGGTGAATTTCTATTTCCCATCCACTCATCAAGATTCCTTTTGAAGAGGGCCAGTGAGGTGCTCCACTTGACATGTATGGGAACTCTACTCCATAGCATGGGCAGTCTCTGGGTTATAAACGTGTCCCTCCAGCTTGTTCTGTTAATTGTGGTAATGAGAATGAGGTCTCTGGAGCATGTGGTGCAGAGGGATTGGGATTTCTTTAGATGTAGCATTTCTAACAGAGCTGGGTCAGACATGGCTTTGTAAGTCAAGCCGAGATCACCACTAAGTAGGCGATAGGAGACAGAGAATAGTTGGAGTTTTTTTGAGTCTGTCCATATAGGACAAGTATTTAAGGCCTAAGATACTCTTTGTGAGGTATTTTTGCAGCCTCTCGAGTTGTTGTATGTGTCTAGTGAGGTACATGCCAAATGGGGCATTGTACTCGATGATTGGCCTAATGAGAGAAAAGTAAAGGGAGACAATGACCTCTTTCTTCCTGGATGCAAAACCCTTAGTAATAAGATGTGCCACATAGAAGAACTTTCTGACCACAGTTTTAATGTTATAACAGAATAAAAAACTTCGGACTCAGCACGACCAAAAAAGAAGTAGAAATTTATTAGGTGCGCTTTCGCGTACCTTTCAGCACGCTTCTTCAGACCATAAAAAACTGTAGCAAAACTAGTTGCTCTTATATAATAATACAAAATCTAATAATTGTTCTGGGCTGGTGAACAATTAATCAATTTAAAAATTCTTAAAAGCCCTAGTGCAAGAAAACTCAAAATTTTAAAGTCATACACTAAACAGATATATAAATAAAAGCAGATAAAATTTAAAGCACAAATCTAAAGAGTGTATACACTTATTCACTCAGGACTTAAAACATCTATATTTTTAATAAAACATAATCATAATTTCTCTCTATGTTGAACTTATCACAAAACAATTCTGTATACAGATAACCAAAAGAAAAGAAAAATATATGGTACATTAGCTAAATAAACGATTTGAAAGCTGTTATATCAAAATCAGATAAGCACTTTTGCAGAATGCAAATAAAGCCTGTTCATGAAACGACACATGTATTACAAAAGACAAAATACATCAGCAAAAATGAATATGTGTATGAAACCTAAACCCTGAATGAGATACAATTTACAAAATCTGATGAGAATAAAAATGAACAGTGCATGTATCAAAAAGGGAAAAAAGGGGGAGGGGAGAGGGGGGGGAATGGAAGGAACATCATGCACAAAAAGTGCTTAAACACAAATACAGAACATGAATGAAAAGGAATATTTCTTAATAGTCATCTGCGTGCATTGAGGTACGGTTTGATGGGCATATATATATTTAGACCTGGGGGGTAGTGTCCTCTTAACCTCAAAATCCATTTTAATTCCTTAAGTTCTAATAAATTCTGATAATCTCCACCTCTAGCACTAGGTTCTGCAATTTCAAGCACCCTGAACACAAAGAAATGACTTGGAAAGCAAATCACGTGCTTTGCCAAAGCATTTAGTTCATTAGACTTCTTAATATCATAGGTGTGATTATAGATCCTGTTTTTTAGTTTACGTTTCGTAAGGCCTATGTAAAATGCAGGGCAATGTTCACACGTCGCTAAATAGATTAAACCTGTGCTATCACAGGTAGCTAAAAACCTTGGTCTAAAGGTATACTTGATTTCTGGATGTGTGTAAATTTGTTCCTTAGTGATGTATTTACAATAATTACAGTGTAGGCAGGGAAAGGTACCAAAACTGAGAGTTACATTTGGTTTCACTGTTGTGAAGGTTGACCTATCACAAAGGAGTCTTTTCAAGTTCTTATTATTCCTATATGTAAAATGTGGGACTTTCCCTACCAATTGTTGTGTGAAGGTATCTGTCATTAGCACCTTCCAGTTGTTACTTACAATCTCTCTAATACTACTACTATCGTTGGTAAAAGTTGTAACAAAACTCAATCTATTTGGAGGTAGAAAAGGTTTATCAAAGCCTTTATTATAAGGATATACCTGCGTACTATATACTGGTAACTGGACATCTTTTAGCACTTGTACCCTAATTCTTCTCACTAAGTTTGCATCATATTGTCTATCTAAGAATAACTGTTCCATCTTATCAGCCTCTAGAACCAAGTCTATTGGATCTTTACAAATCTTCGAAAGCCTGATAAATTGACTTTTAATTATGCCTTTATATACATGACGTGGGTGCATGCTGTCGTAGCGTAATATGGTATTCCTCCAACAACTCTTTCTAAATAATGTGGAGTTTAATCTACCATCCCTTATGTCCAAGGACACATCCAAAAAATTTACTGAATCAAAAGAGACCTCCGCTGTAAATTTAAGGAAAGTGGTGGTAGTTTCAAGAAAGTCCTTAAAGCCATGAAATTCATCTATGGAGCCTTCCCAAACTAATAAAATATCGTCTACAAAACGATAATAGGCTACAACTTTCCTAAAAAGAGGGTGGGTGAAAACATGCTCTCTCTCCCATTTATACATTACTAAATTAGCATACGTGAGGTATGTGAGGTATTTTTGCAGCCTCTCCAGTTGTTGTATGTGTCTAGTGAGGTACATGCCAAATGGGGCATTGTACTCGATGATTGGCCTAATGAGAGAAAAGTAAAGGGAGACAATGACCTCTTTCTTCCTGGATGCAAAACCCTTAGTAATAAGATGTGCCACATAGAAGAACTTTCTGACCACAGTTTTAATGTTATAACAGAATAAAAAACTTCGGACTCAGCACGACCAAAAAAGAAGTAGAAATTTATTAGGTGCGCTTTCGCGTACCTTTCAGCACGCTTCTTCAGACCATAAAAAACTGTAGCAAAACTAGTTGCTCTTATATAATAATACAAAATCTAATAATTGTTCTGGGCTGGTGAACAATTAATCAATTTAAAAATTCTTAAAAGCCCTAGTGCAAGAAAACTCAAAATTTTAAAGTCATACACTAAACAGATATATAAATAAAAGCAGATAAAATTTAAAGCACAAATCTAAAGAGTGTATACACTTATTCACTCAGGACTTAAAACATCTATATTTTTAATAAAACATAATCATAATTTCTCTCTATGTTGAACTTATCACAAAACAATTCTGTATACAGATAACCAAAAGAAAAGAAAAATATATGGTACATTAGCTAAATAAACGATTTGAAAGCTGTTATATCAAAATCAGATAAGCACTTTTGCAGAATGCAAATAAAGCCTGTTCATGAAACGACACATGTATTACAAAAGACAAAATACATCAGCAAAAATGAATATGTGTATGAAACCTAAACCCTGAATGAGATACAATTTACAAAATCTGATGAGAATAAAAATGAACAGTGCATGTATCAAAAAGGGAAAAAAGGGGGAGGGGAGAGGGGGGGGAATGGAAGGAACATCATGCACAAAAGTGCTTAAACACAAATACAGAACATGAATGAAAAGGAATATTTCTTAATAGTCATCTGCGTGCATTGAGGTACGGTTTGATGGACATATATATATTTAGACCTGGGGGGTAGTGTCCTCTTAACCTCAAAATCCATTTTAATTCCTTAAGTTCTAATAAATTCTGATAATCTCCACCTCTAGCACTAGGTTCTGCAATTTCAAGCACCCTGAACACAAAGGAATGACTTGGAAAGCAAATCACGTGCTTTGCCAAAGCATTTAGTTCATTAGACTTCTTAATATCATAGGTGTGATTATAGATCCTGTTTTTTAGTTTACGTTTCGTAAGGCCTATGTAAAATGCAGGGCAATGTTCACACGTCGCTAAATAGATTAAACCTGTGCTATCACAGGTAGCTAAAAACCTTGGTCTAAAGGTATACTTGATTTCTGGATGTGTGTAAATTTGTTCCTTAGTGATGTATTTACAATAATTACAGTGTAGGCAGGGAAAGGTACCAAAACTGAGAGTTACATTTGGTTTCACTGTTGTGAAGGTTGACCTATCACAAAGGAGTCTTTTCAAGTTCTTATTATTCCTATATGTAAAATGTGGGACTTTCCCTACCAATTGTTGTGTGAAGGTATCTGTCATTAGCACCTTCCAGTTGTTACTTACAATCTCTCTAATACTACTACTATCGTTGGTAAAAGTTGTAACAAAACTCAATCTATTTGGAGGTAGAAAAGGTTTATCAAAGCCTTTATTATAAGGATATACCTGCATTATATACTGGTAACTGGACATCTTTTAGCACTTGTACCCTAATTCTTCTCACTAAGTTTGCATCATATTGTCTATCTAAGAATAACTGTTCCATCTTATCAGCCTCTAGAACCAAGTCTATTGGATCTTTACAAATCTTCAGCCTGATAAATTGAAATTGACTTTAATTATGCCTCCTATGTCCAAGGACACATAAAAATTTACTGAATCAAAAGTGCATGCTTTAAGGAAAGTGGTGGTAGCCAACAACTCTTAAAGCCATGAAAGTTTAATCTACTATCCATTATGTCCTAAGGACAGCCTTCCCAAACTTAACTGAATCAAAAGAGACCTCCTCTCAAAAGCCACAGTAATAGGCTACAACTTTCCTAAAAAGAGGGTGGGTGAAACATGCTCTCTCCCATTTATACATTACTAAATTAGCATACGTGAGGTATGTGAGGTATTTTTGCAGCCTCTCCAGTTGTTGTATGTGTCTAGTGAGGTACATGCCAAATGGGGCATTGTACTCGATGATTGGCCTAATGAGAGAAAAGTAAAGGGAGACAATGACCTCTTTCTTCCTGGATGCAAAACCCTTAGTAATAAGATGTGCCACATAGAAGAACTTTCTGACCACAGTTTTAATGTTGTTATCAAAAGAGAGGTTGCTGTCAACCTATGTTCCCAGATCTCTTATGACACCTTCTGTGTTCAGTGGACCACCATTGATGTGGTAATTCATGGGAACCGAGTTTTTCCCAAAGGGGATAATGACACATTTCTTGGCATTGAGCTTAAGGCCATGGTTCTGACACCCTTCATTGGTCTCAGTGAGGCCTTTCTGTAGTATGTCAACATCACTTGCGGAGTTAATTATGGCTCCCAACTTGCAATCGTCTGCAAACTTTGTCAGAGTCTCTTCGTGTTGGCCTGAACTTCAGATAAGTAGATACCAAACAGGAGAGGATCCAGGACCAAACCCTTTCTGACTACACTTGTGACTGGTTGACAGTCTGACTTGGAGTCAACTACTTTCACACTGTAGGTTCTATCTGTGAGCCAGTTTGTAACCCACCTAGTGATATAGGGGTTGATGCCTAGCTTAGTGAGTTTTCTATGATTCCTGAGTGGGGAATGGTTTCAAAGGCCTTGGCCAGATCAAGGTAGGCTGTATGAATCACCTTGCCTTCATCCACAGCTCTGATGACTGACTCGAAGTCAACCAGGTTAAGCAGGCATGATCTACCCTTCACAAAACCAAACTGTGTGGGATCCAGAGTTTAGGGGTTCCCTATAGCTTTGTTTATTCCTCTCAGAAGTAATGATGATCACTGCATGTCCTCAGTTTAGCAACATACATTTGTACTGGAAAATCATTACAGAGAGAAGTTAAAAAGTAATACTACACATTGCAGTTTCTAACTTCACAACCCACACAAGATCATTCACTATAAAACTGGGAAAAGTTGATGCTTTCAGCTGTGTAGCTTTCCAAGGCCAATATAAGTCAAATGTACAATTACCAGTTCAACACCACAAATGCAGATATACTAAGCACTAACTTAGCTATGCACCCTGAGCATCAGATACAATGTTTATGTATCCCTGAAGTCAAAAGATAGAAAACAGAGATATGACACAGTTATCATCACTTGCACGGGGTGCTTTGTTGGGGGACAGGAAGATCAGGCTGACACAAACAGTTAGTGAGTGTGTGTGAGTAAGAAAGAGAAGCAGGCAGACATTTGTATAAACCAACAAATGGGCAGTGAGACAAAATTAATAGCTTTTATGTGTGTGCCTGTAGGGGTCCTCCAGGTAAAATTGATATGTGAGTGTCTGCATGAACACAGGCAAGCTCTGTGCTGGCTCTATTTCTTTGTATGTCAGACATGTGTAAGCCATGTAAGGTAGAGGTGGTAGTTCATCATTGTCATCCCTGACTAAAAGAACTGGCTGTGCCAGAAGTTGCACTGACATGTCCATGCCCATGGTCAGATGCACTGCTGCTACATGAATGTGACTGACATCTGCTGGATGAGCTCCCTTCATGTGAATGTCCAGGACCATGACAACATGGTCTGCCACATCTGGGTGTAGACAGCACACTCACTGATGGAGTGGTGGAAATACTGCCACTATGGGAGTGTGATCGGGCATGGCCATGTTGGCTGACAGCAGATTATGTGGCTGATCTATGGCCACAAGGATGCCGTCCCCCTCCCAGCTGACATTCCATCACTGACAATGCTTGTTCCATGACAGACACCCCTCGGTCCATCAAAGGCACCCCTCGTTCCAACATGTCATTCATCCAATCCATTTGATTGGCAACATCATGGAAGAAGTCATGCATGTCAGACTGTGGCACATCTACAACCCTAAGCATTTGTCTGAAGTACCTATGGGAACATGCCTGTGCCTCCATCTTGGCCCTAAACATATGTTGAGTGGCACAGGAAGAGACACCTGCATCAGGTGGAGGATGGACATCAGGCCCCCTATGAGCACCCTTGTCAACCTGCATGGCACCTTGCCCACACCTTGGCTATGGCCAGAGTCAACAGGCACTGAAGCCACAGTAACAACACTTCCCTGATCAATGGTCATGCTGTACACCTGTTCAATATCTGACAGCTCACTGGAATGGGTAGGAGTATGCATACTGGCTGTGTCCAATGGAATTGCTGGGGATGGCTCTAATCAAACCTCAGTGTCAGATTCAACAACTGCACCCCCAGACTGTGCCTCTGTTTGGCCACCATCATCAGAGTCTGCTGATATACTAGCATCAGGTGGTAGAGGGCTCACACTCCCACTGTCATGATCACTTGTGGTAAAAAGCAACAAACACAGGAAAAAATAACACCTACACTACTATAGTCCAATATATCCTAATAAAGTAACAGTGCTGCCTCTATTACAGACATTGCAACAAAATACACAACAGGCCTGATATCAGTAACACACTCTAAAATATTTCTTTAAATTGTTCAGCAGTACTGACATAAAATGTTTGACTTACCATCTGCAGATAAAATACTCCTTTGCAATCTAGATGGTCTTGGAAGAAGTTAAGCAAGAGGTAAGAGGCAACATCATCACAATTAACAGTAACACAGGGGGTAATAATTTTACCCCCTAATATTTCCATTAACTAAACTTTCAACAAGAATGTGGGTGACAACTCCAACCTAAGCCAATAACTGTAGCAATCTTCAAATTCCCCCACCAAAAACAAGACATGTGACACAGAAGGAACTTAATGATTTCAATTGTTTTACTATACAACAGTATTCAACTGTTGAGATATCAACGCCTACATAGAAGCTCCTCCTGGGATATGCTTGCTGTCTTTGAAACTGTTGCTCCGACATCCAGCACATGCTGTACTGCACTCTCCTGGGAGCTCTCTAGATCCCTGATATTGGCCAATAACTCTTCTTTGGGTGTTAGTGGTGGTTCCCTAACAGGCTCTCCCCTGGTATCCATCTGGTCAAGGCCCACTGCAGCTGCTGTCCTCCGTGCAGATGTGATCATGTCAGTGGCCCTGTGGTGTACCTGCTCATATGTCCTGCCATGTCCACCCATGGTATTCAGATCATCAACTATCTGTTGCCAAATTTGCATCCTATGTGCCATATCTCCCCCTTTCCAGCAGAAAAGCACCATGTTGCCTAAAGGGATACACTATCATCTGTTTCTCAGCATCAGTGAAGGAGGGGGTCTCTGAGGGCTGACACACCTGGGTGGCATACTCCCAGGTGTTCTAAAAGACAACAGAAGGATAATACACAAAAGTATCACATAACTAAAAAATAATTGTGTCCAGATAAAACAGAAAAGGTAGCCACTCAGTATTACCCGCTGGAGAAACATACAAGAGTCTACAGATGTGAAATATGAACAACAGACAGGATTCAAAACAAGGAGATTGACAAGAGAAACATGTCATTGTTTATGCCATAACAGTAACTCACCTTTGCTCCCTCCAAAAGAACAGGAAAATTACACATTTTGCTAACAAACCATCTTTGAAATGCTAAAAGTGCTATCAAAGGAATTGTCCATGAAAGATTTGTACATATTTATCACACAGAATTCTATTTTTATGTATTGGCAATTATGAATACCTCCGAAATGGCTTAACAAACATACCCATGCCATCAGTGCATTTGTAAGTAATGCATGCAAACAAAACTGTAAAAGTCTTTGCTTTAGATTTTTCTTAAATACATTCCAGCATATACTGTAAGTAGCTGACAAAATGGAAGCAAACCTTCTGAAGTTCAGTATTCCTCTGTACAGATATAGCCTGAAGAAGCGTATGTACAGTCTTCCCAACATAAACAAGTCTCCCCATCAGTTTGCCTAGCTACGTGGTTGTCTTTTATATGGTGTACCACCACCCAGGCCAAACCGCCATTCCACCCCCCTCAGCTTCCCAATACAAATCCCCAGTAGACATTGCTAATAACTTCAATAGCTTCTTCACAGAGACTATCCAGTCTCTAGCCAGCCAACTCCCTCCCAATGGCTCTAATCCTATTGCAGTCACACCCAGTACCCAAACATACTTTACCTTCCAACCTATTCCTACTTGACTTATTCATGCCCTACTTAAGAAACTAAGACCCACCACCCTGGCTGCTGACCTCCTCTCAGCAGACTATCTGCACTATGCTGCTGATACCATAGCATACCCCATCTCAATCTTGATCAACAGAGCTATATCTGAAGCTACTGTACCGACTATATTGAATAGCTCCCATGTCATACCTCTCCATAAAGGAGGCAGTTCCACTGAGCTGTCAAACGTTAGACCCATAGCTATTCTGTCACCTCTAGCTAAAATTATGGAGAAGTGTGTACACATACAGCTCATGCACTACCTCACACAGAATAAGCTGTTGTCCAACTTTCAGCATGGATTTAAGCCACACCACAGTACTACTTCTGCTCTCCTCTCATTCTTTAACGTCATTAGCCACAACTGCAATAATAACAAACTATCCTCAGCACTCATTCTAGATCTATCCAAGGCTTTTGACATGGTTGACCACAAAATGCTTATAAATACCTAGAAGGCCTTCTCCTTAAACAGCCATGCACTCCAGTGGTTTCAATCCTACCTGCAAGGCAGGGAACAGGCAGTCCGATGACAGGACAAGCTATCATCTTGCCTACCCATCACATTAGGAGTCCCCCAGGGCCCTATACTAGGACCTCTTCTTTTCTCCATCTTTATCAATGACCTTCATTCAGTCATCTAAGATGCTACCTGCATTCAATATGCGGATGATTCCACCTTGATTTGTTTTGACACCTCACCCGCTACTTTATTCACATTAATCAAAAAAAACTTTAATGCAGTGGAAAAATAGCTCTCCAATCAACATCTAATCCTAACCCCCAAGAAAACTAATCTACTCCTCTTCTCCCCCACATACAGGACCCTCCTGCCATCCTTCAACATAACTGCTAACAATGGCACTATCATCTTCCCAGAAGCCCAAACTAAACTACTGGGGTGTCATAGTTGATAACAAACTGAAGTTTGATGTGCATATCAATCAAACTATAAAAACCATTAATAAAAAACTTGTCTCTCTTTACAGAATCAAACCATTCCTTACCCCACTTGCTAGAACTGCAATTGCTCATTCCCATATACTATTAACTCTTCTCTGTGCCTCACCTCTATTCTCCAACTTAAACAAAACAGATCTTAATAAACTATCATACTGCTATAAACACTTTGCCAGCTTTTCTACTGGCACAGCCTACCGGACACACCACTGTCACAACTTAAATTGCCTAGGATGGCTTGAACAGCCTAGCCTACTGCAGTTCAACCAGCTAATAGTGGCACATAAATATCTTTACTAACCAGAAAATACACCTGCACTAAAAAAAATTATCAGCCCTTAAACCAGCACCCAGCCACTGTGATCATCCACTAGACCCCTAGTTCAAACATACAAATCCAACTACTCAGCTGGGGACACTCTGTTTGCCAACTCCCAGCTGACTTGACCGTAGAACCCTCACTAACTTGATTCAAAAACAAACTCAAGAAATACTTCAAAACGTATTGGTTATGTCCTTGCACTAACCCCGACTAGTGACCTCCCTATTACTTAGGTGCCTTACCTTCATCTACTTCTAACTTTTTTCTACCACACCATTTCAGGAAGGGTCAATTGCATAACTGCTGCTCAATGTGTCTTAATCCTGAATGTAATGTTATGTACATATAACATTGAAAATAATGTTATGTTTTATAAAGTATTTTATAATAAGTTAGTACTATATGTGCTAAATGCTGGTATTGCTTATGACTGTAATCTGCTTGAAACTAGCATTTACTAAATGTTCAATGTGTATTATGTAATCTGCTTGAAACTAGCATTTACTAAATGTTCAATGTGTATTATTATCTTGAAGCTTTTCTCCCCGGGCCTCCACTGAAAATAGACATATATCCAGTTGGACTATCCCGGTCAACAAATGTAAAATAAATAAATAAATAAAGATTCAGCACTGTTAACATGGTGAAGATGCAAATGAGGTGTGAACTCATTAGAACTGCTGAATCTCAAAAAATTGGATCCATGTAGGAAATGTAAACATAGTACAGGTACTCCCTTAGCATTTCCTTTTAATGGATTGCAACTGTGAATGATTAGTGGTTGGGAGAAGGAAAGCACACCAGCACTACAGGCTGCCTTACTTCCATTGAGTTTTCCAGGTTAGATCTAAAAAGTGTTAGATGTAAGTTTGGAAATGTAAGTAAGCAGCACACAATTCACAGGTTGTGTTCCTTAACTTCCAACCTGCCCTTCATTTGTTGGGAAATGCATATGATATTATTTCCACTTAATATCCTCATAAATTTTAAGGCTAATGATATATAATGGCATTCACACTGCATGTCTTAGATTACTGGTCAGATAAATGAAGATTGGCCAACAAACACAGAAATGTAAGGCAAAGCTGTATATTTGAAAGCAATAATCATTTAAGGTTGTGTGGTCACTAGGTGCACTGCTTCCAAAAATAATAAATGTACAAATAACACTTGAATGGTTTGATATCACTGTAGATGCTGTTGCAGATGGTTGTGTGCCAAATTAGTTCAGTTCTTTGCTGCAAAGCTGTTTGTGGGGCAAAGACGGATAAGGCTATCATCCTGTATTCTGAAGGTGCATCAGAGTAATAGTTCAAATCCAGATTTATGTAGACATATCTTATGTGAGCCATCATTTTCTTGTGTGTATGTCATACTTTGATTTTCCTCATTTCGACTACTTGCCCCTTTATTTTCTCCTTTGGTGTCTTTATCTATTTTTTGGGAGGGGCGTTGTTTGCATGATGCAATGCTTAGCATAATCACAGGAATGAAGGAAGTGAATGCTGGGTTTGGTTGTGCTTATCTCGATTGTGCAAAGTGCGGCAGTGCACAAACTGTAGAACTGGACCCCCAGGAAGCAGACAGGACCCAGACAGCCAATAAAACAAACTGGATGCAGTCAATTAATGATACTGGGCATCATGCAAACCCACTAAGTGGCATTGCACAATGGTTAACAGCAAGACTATACAACAGGATTGTGTTGTGGTCAGCCCTCTCTCTGGAGGTGACAGTCCAAATTCAGTTAATATTTTCCACATATGTTCAGTTTTCACTGTTAAAGAAATGGATAGCCATGGTTCTTTCCCATCTCCATCCTACAAATTCCTACCCTGCTTTCCCTTTGTTCTTCCATTGCTTGCTCCCTATTTCACCACTGTCCTATCTACCCATTTCACCTGTTTAATCCATTTTTGGACAGAGGCTTTATTCTCATACAAGAGTGTCTATCAACATGCATCCATCCGAGTAGAGGGGACAACACCTTATACATGCATGTACAGAGACATCCTGACTCTCCTCGACTGTGAGGTAGACCAACATGTGATCATGGACCTCTTCTACATGTATACTAGACATATTCTGTCTGTGTGCACCAGACCTGTGTGAGTTTCTAATGCTACATCATATCTGTTATATATCCGATAGATTTCTAGAGAGGTCATCTACAGCATGCATGGTGACAACAGTATCATAGTTTCATAGTTTCATAGTATATTACTAGGCTATCTGCCCTGGGGCATTTGTAAGCCTAGCCATAGTGATGTGGCTTTTGCCACCCCATGAAATGGTACAAAAATGTACAGAATAAATCTAGAATACTGTGCCTCTGTCTAGTAGTGACACAGTGAGGGTCCCCTTATATAATAGAATTAGTTTACTGTGCCCCTGTCTAGCAGTGACACAGATGTGACCCCTGGGGTAAACTTACGATCTCCCATCCACTCATCAAGATTTCTCTTGAAGAGAGTCAGTGAGGGGCTCTGCCTAATATGAACTGGGATCCTGTTCCAAAGCATGGGAAGCCTCTGGTTATGAATCTATCCCTCCAGCATGTCCTATTCATACTTGTGCCGAGGTTTAAATCTTTAGCTCTCGTGGTCCTGATGGATTTGGATTTTTTGAGGTGGAGCATGTCCATCAGATCCTGATTGGACATGGCCTTGTACGTCAGGTAGAGATCACCTCTGAGCAGGCGGTATGCTACTGAATAGAGCTGAAGTTTCTTTAGTCTGGCAGAATAAGACATATGTTGGAGACCCTTGATCCTTTTGGTGAGGTACTTTTGTGGTCTCTCCAGCTGTTGCAAGTACTGGGTGAGGTACATACCAAATGGGGCATTGTACTCAATCATGGGTCTGATGAGGGAGGAATATAGGGATACAATGACATCCTTGGATCTGGATGTGAAACCCTTCATGATGAGGTGTGCAAGGTAGAATGTTTTTCTAACCACTTTGGCAATGTGGGTGTCAAATGAGAGGTCGCTGTCTACTTGGGTCCCTAGGTCTCTGTTTACTTTTTCCATACTCAGTGGGTTGCTGTCTATGTGATAATTTGTGGGTACTTTGTTCTTTCCAAAAGGGATGACTATACATTCTTTGGCATTTAGTTTAAGGCAGTGCCTACGGCACCAGTTGTCCGTTTCAGTGAGGCCTTTTTGTAGGATGTGTGTATCTGCTGGTGTATCGACTATGGCGCCTAGTTTGCAGTCATCTGCGAACTTTGTCAGCCACAGCCCTCCCATGTTTGCTTTTACAACTGAGAAATAAATGCCGAACAAGAGGGGTCCCAGGACAGATCCCTGTGGGACACCACTTGTGACTGGCTTTGAGTCTGACATTGCTCCAGCGATTTTAACTTTATGGGTTATGTCCTTTAGCCAGTTTGCAACCCATCTAGTGACATAAGGGTTTACTTTTAAGCTGTTTAGCTTATCTATGATGCCTGAGTGGGATATTGTGTTGAAGGCCTTAGCCAAGTCCAGGTATGCTGTATGGACTGCTTTGCCCTCATCAATGGCTCTAGTGACTGTTTCAAAAAAGTCAACCAGGTTTAAAAGGCAGGATCTGCCCTTTACAAAGCCGAACTGGGTGGGGTCAAGCATCTGTAGGTCCCCTATGTCTCCATTTATGAGTTCCATAATGATTCTTTCCATAGCTTTTCAGACCAGGCTAGTCAAGCTTATGGGGCGGTAGTTTCCAGGGTCTGTAGCGGCACCCCCCTTGTGGAGTGGGACCACTGTTGCTGTACGCCAGTGTTCAGGTACATATCCCGAAGTAAGGCTAAGGTTAAATAGCATTTTTATGTGTGGGTTTAGCTCCTCTTGGAGTTCACATAACACGCACCCCGGGATACCGTCAGGTCCCATTGATGCTGTGTTTTTTGCTTTGTTTAGGGCGGTTCTCACTTGGACATCTGAGATGACAGGAGATTACATTCAGCTGGGATAAGTATTTCTTCTTTTGGGGTGAAGGAGCCGAGAAATTTGCACTGAACCTGTCAGCCAGAATGTTAGCAATATCTGTGGGTTCAGTGTATTTTTTGTTGTTGTGAACCAACTCTGAGCATATCTGAGGGTTTCCGCCCAGGTTTCTAACGTAGCTGAAGAAGGCTTTGTGGTTATCTTTAGTGTCCTTAGCGATTTTTCTCTCAAAGTTTGCCTTGAATGTTTTTATGAGAGAACGTAGTTTTCTGCTAATGTTGATCAGAGATGTCTTCCCTTCATGGGATTTCGCTCTGACGTGCAGTAGCTTCCTTCTTTGTTATACAATTTGTTTATGGCTGAGGTCCACCAGACAGGACGCTTACATTTGGTGGAGAGGGACTTGGATTTGTTTGGGATTGCATGATCCATGCATTCTTGGAGATGTCCATAGAAAGCATTTGTGAAGGATTCGGCATTTTGGGATGTGGTATCCACTGGCACAGTGGGCTTAAAGGATACCATCTCAGTCTTAAGAAGAGTGAAGTCTGCTTTTGAGAAGTTTTTCACTGTGGTCTTTTGTGCTTGGGGTGGAGGTGGGATATGTATATCCAGGGTGATTAGTTTGTGGTCAGATCTCACTAGTGAGGGGTATACTTCCGGTGTGGAGCATTTGATGATCAGGTCTAGTATATTATCTCCCCTAGTGGGAGAGGTGACTAGTTGTTCCAGTGCATTTGAATTTATGAATTCCAGGAACCTTTGGGCTAGGGTATTAGGGCTAGAATAATGTACCCAATCTATGTTTGGGTAGTTGAAGTCTCCCAGTATGATGGTATTTTGTGATACATTCATATCCTCCAATGTCTTCAGGAAGGCTGAGTGGGGTTCTTGAGATTGGGAGGGTGGTCTGTAACATGCTACCAGTTGTATAGCAGTTTTACCTATGGTTAGTTGCACCTGTATGGTCTCTGATGCTTCATGTGTTGCTACTAACCTGGAGGTGTGGGTGTCCTTTATGAATATGGACACTCCCCCTCCCTTTGTGGTTCAGCCCGGGTTTTAGGGACAAAAAGCATGATATGAGGTATAGCCTGGTAGTGCTGGGGTGCTCTCAGGAGCCTTGAACCAGGTTTCAGTTACTGCACAGACGTCGATGTTCTCCATGTTGAGGAGTGCATCAAGTGCCTGCATCTTGAGATTTAGACTTCTGGCATTGAGCAGCATTACCCTTAGTTTTTTTCCATTTTTGTTTTCTAAGGAGATGGGTTTGTCTTTTGAGCCTTGCCTAAAAAGGCACTATGGGGGTGGCAAGAGCCTTAGCCAATATCCGGAAGTCCAGTGGTGACAGGTGTAAGCCATCCCTTGTGAAGCAGCGTGGCTTGTCCAACATATCATCCCAGGCAGACAGACATTGGATCCCCTTAGAATGACACCAGTACTTGAGCCAATTGTTAAAGCTGATCATCTTGTCTTTGTATTGTGGTATCATTCTTGGTGAGGGCAAGATGCTGCTCAGGGTCAGGGTCATACCAGCCTGGGCTACATAATCGGAGAGCTCCTCTATGTCTCTTTTCATGTAGTCCAGGGAGGTACATCTCAGGTCATTCACACCAGCATGGACAATGACGGAGTCATATTTGTACTTGCTTTGGAGTGACCTGAGTGCGTGTGTTATGTGGCGGATCCTAGCTCCCGATAGACAGCTCACAGTCACCTTCTCCTTGTTCAGCCTGGTCAGTGGGACATCAGTGTGTCTGACTATGGAGTCACCTATTACTAGTGTATCAGGCAAGGTGTTTGGCCTTAAGGGCTGCGATTGGTCGACACACTGATTTATTGAAGTATGTGTTGCATGTGTTTTGTTTTGAGGTGGTGGATTTTTGGATGTCTGCTTTGGGAGCCTCTGTTGTTTTGGTAAGTTTTTTATTAGAGCCTCCCGCATGTCTTTGTGTTTTTATGTGTTTGGTTTGCAGTTGTGGTAGGTCTATGTGGGACTTGGATTGTTGTGTGTGTGGTTGCCATCTCCTCCTGTCTGGTCATGCCAGCCCTGAGTTGAGAGAGTTCAGCCTCCAGTTTGGCTATATAGTTGCATCTCTCACATGTATTTGTGTTTGTTGGGAGGAGGAGAGGGTTGTCTGTGTACATGAGACAATTGTAGCATTGTCTCAAGATGCCCAGATTGACCAGCTGAACTGGAGACGACGCCAGTAATCTACCACTCGACATGCTAGAACAGTATAAGGGAGTGGTATACCTTTAAGGGAAGTGGGTATTCACAGGGGTGGTAAGTAGATGTAGTGCTTTACTTAGTACGAGAGTGCTTACTTAGTAGAGAAGTATTGAGAACAAGTGCTAGGCTTATAATACAGTGAGTAGTCTGGTTATACTAAGAGTAGAGCTTCCTTAAGGGAAAATTTGAAGAACAGACTTGGCGGAGCCAGAAAAAGTTTAACCTTGTTTAACCGGCGCTGCGCTATGCGTATGACAAATGCGGATTTTAAACAGTGAACTACAAAAGAGCTGGAAATGGTCCCAAACAACCAATTACTACAGCTTCTTGTGCTGAGGTCACTTCCCCCAAGGACAGGTAGGCTGTTCAAGGCTCCCCACTCCCACTGGTGAGCAAAGATACTTCCTTCTTTCCAAGTAAGGTAATGGACAACACAGGAACTACACCACAGCCCAGAATACAGCAATGCGTGTAAACTGGTCTAAACTAGTCGAGGAAGGCGGGAAAACAAGGATTATTTTTGTTTTTTTGGTAGAAACACACAGGAAATGCAGAAACAGTGATAAATTAGTTACACAGGCTAGCACACTTTAATGGGCAGCCTCCACAGTTAAATTAAACAAACAAACAGGCAAACTTTCGATCAAATTCGACTAAAATGTAACTTTAAGTGCAGATTTTAAAATAATGCAGCAATCAGTTAAAAAACAGTTCAGGCTAGTTCAAGGTAAGCTACAGAAGCTATTTCAAGTGAAAAAAAAGCAAAGATACTTAAATCCAGAAGGTAGTCGCTTTTCTGAGTTCCCTGCTTGTGGAACTTATCCAGGTCAAGCCATTTAACACCAATCCACACAGAGGTATTCAGTCAACACTCTCATATATGGTCATAAACAGCTGTAACACCAAATAGGTAGATTAGTGTATCACATACGTGGCTTACTATGTTGAAATGTGTGACATGATCTATATCGCAGGTCAAGTGATCAGATCCATACATCAGGGCTGTCTGCTAGGCCCTTTCCTGTCCATTAGTTAAGTGATGGACATCACAGATGACATACACATGCTGTGTCCACACAGCTTCCTGAAGGATTACAGAATGTGGGCAATCACTGACTCCAGCTGTGATATTACTATAATACAGACAGTAGTAACACATAACAAACAGTGCTGCCACAAGAATGACAACACCTGCATTGGCAAGACATATAGGGAGATTTGTTAATTCAGGAAACAAACACACCACCCAGGTATAATGTGTACATCACACCCTATAATCAAACCGATAGGTTTCTGACCAGTGTACTGGGGTTGATGGTAAGTGGTACATCCACCAGCATGTGGTCACAGTGCTGAGTACTCCCTTGAAGGTAACACAAGCATTGGATATGTAAAGGACATCTGCAGCTAAGGCTATAATACCTTCATGGTTCCCAGCCTTTATCACACCAATAACTGTATACAAAGCACCCTTCTTCATGGACATTCCACTGATGTGTAAGGGAAACATACCACCTTTGTCAGAGTGAGCTGTCACGCAGCTTATTGGCCATACCAAGGTATTCTTTCTGTGGAATATACATGATTGTCTGATGGTGTGGAACACCAGATACATGTGTGTTACATGTTCTGCTTATGCACTCACTACCTACATAAGTGTTTGACAACATTAATGACATATATATATATATATATATAATTCATGACAGTGTGGATTGTGCCATATATATATATATATATGCTATGTACACAAGGTAACTAACCTCTGTTGCCATACTGTTACATACAGATATAGCATGTCCCTCCTAACACCTCCAGCAGATATTACAGTGCCAGGACAATGTGCGTGGTTACCCTCATAGATGGTGGCTGTATCATAATAGTTGTTCAAGTGTATGTGTGCAGGTGTGTGTGTGTGTGTATTTGTGTGCAGACCCATTTCTTATCACTGTAAATCAGATATGTGAGAGGTATGATATTACTGGTGGTATTATTCTGGTATTATTCTGATATTGTTCATGATTGTAGCTGGATCTTGTAAAGTTTTTCATGAGCCTTTACCTGTGCTGATCTTGGTGGAGACCTCTGCTGAGAGTGCACTCATATTCAGGCATATAATTTTGTACAGTCTCGCAATATGCACCCTACCCCTATTATATATCAGATTCCTGATAAATGTCCTTGGCATTATCCATGTAAGGATGCTAATCTCACAGAGAGAAGGGTTGGGAGGATGGCCTAATGGTTAAGGTGTTTCCCTTACAAACACAAGGTGCAGGGTTTGAGTCTCACAAGGGATAATTGGCTAGGCTTAAAATGGCTTGCAAGGGCAGTTAGCTTAGTACTAATCTATGAACCTATGAACATCCTCCCCATTGTTATGTCACCTTGTGTGACAGTCACATAAAACACATTTTCACTGTACAGTCCATACTGTATGTTATAAATTTGTGATTGGTGTTGCTGCTAGAATCATCTTCCATCGACATGCCCTCCTCTGGTCTACATTAGTTAATTTCCCTGTGTTCATTCATACAGTTTATGTTTTTGTCCCTATTCAATTTACACACTTCTCCTGAGTATTACTTTTACATGGCAGTCCCATGTCTTGTTATAGATCATTTACACAGCTTCAGTACACAGTGCCAGAAATGGGATATCACAATACCTGCACTGTAGGTACACTGTCCTCTACTGTTTGGACCATATGCTTCATATTCATATCTCTCACCTGTTCAGATATTCCCATAATGTCCATATGTTTTCCTTATCAAATTTGTGACTTTTTGCCATATCACTGGGATGATCTCAGGACTGTTGTGAGTCACTATTACATACATTTGAGTTCATACCTCTCAACTGTCCTGATTTGTGCAGAATGTCCATTTTTGGTCTCGTATTTCTGATCTTTTCCTCATGTTATTACAGACTGAAGTCAGAAACTGATGACAGATATTTTAGTTTCAAACGTCATGCTCTTCACAAAGTTAATGGTACTGTACCACTTATTCCTTCAACTCTCTAAGTTTGGAAGACCAATATTAAAAGTATGTCCCTAGTTTTGGGCCTTTGCTCCCCCTCCCCATTATTTATGGCTTTGTCTGGATTTCTTACTTTAAGAGGTTGATAGAGTTTCATTCTAACACATTTCTGTGTGACATCTATGTCAAATATGTTCCTATTTCTGGTTATTTGTCCCCTCATTATGTCGGCTGGCCTTTGTGCAGATGTGTCACACTAACAAATTGACAGCTGTTTGTGAAGCCTAGTGATCATTGTACATTCCCGCAAATCCACGAACAGCAGGTGTTCTGCTTTACACAGATTTGATATCCACATTCACTTGCGAGCTACCACTTGGTGCACAACAAACAGAAGTGAGCAATTAATATGCATTGGGCGCTACTGCTTGTTGCACACCACCGCACAAACATGTAAACTCTGTATAGGCTTTGCATGGAGCCTACACAGAGTTTATTGAATCCCAGGGTTCATCTTCTCAGGGTGTCATACTTACAGTATCACAAAATGGTCAGTAAATATATTCATTGAGTTATACATGATTTTATTTCATTAAATCATTCAGGTGAAAGGAAATATTTTGGAAGTGAAGGCATGCCGGATCCTGAAGCAGTGCTTGTCATTATTTAGTGTTACACTGCTTAAATGCAGATGGTTTATGGCATTTTTTTGCAAAATGTAATTCAGATATTCAGCCATATTATATTAAATGTAGTAAAATCCCTGAGAGCATTCATGAACCTCTACCAATATTTGTCAGTATTTGCTCACTACACTAATAATCAGATGATACATAATTAGGTAATGACATTTTCATATTCATGAATAACATGATTCTTCTGTCATTTTTACATGATTCTTCTCACATTTTTGTATCATTGAAATAAAGGCATTTGTGGCTTAGCGTGTATGAATAATTTTGCCCCCTCTTCCTTTCATTTTTTTTCTTCACTTTCCCGTTTATGTTCTGTTTTGTACAGGTCTAGCTGTGCCAGAGGCAGCTTGGCTGCAAGCCGTTTGCATCTGTGTTCAGCCTTGCAACATTTTAAGCAACAAAATAGACTTTCTTACCAGAAAATGTATGTAAAGATTTTAATTTTATTCTGCACTGTTTTTCTATCTTCACCTGTTTATTAATTTGTTCTCTTCATCAACTGTTCTATGTTAAGATACATATTTAGAGGGAGTGGCTTCTATTTATTAGTCCCCTCAACATACTCATTTTCGAAATTCTACTACATTGGAACCCTCTACCTTCAATGGATGTCAAACATTAGTTTTAATGATGGCCCTTGGCAGTGCTGAATCTTTTCATTATTCTCCTAAAATCTCACCAATGTCCTTTACCTAATAATTCCAGTTATATGAAAACATGCTTATAACAGGATATTCTAGAGGAAGATAGCGTAGAGCATATACCACCATCGGTGTCAGAAGCCCTACCTTGCTTATCTACTTTAATAGCATTAGTTTTTTCCTCATTTATTTAATGTCAACAGTGTCATGTGCAGCTACACCATGCTGTCTGCTCCTTATCGCATTCAATAAACATGTTTGAATGGCACTGTAATTGAAGTATGCTAATGAACAGAGGTTTGAGAAAACATTTCTCAGACTCACACATTCCCATTTGATCTCTCAAGTTGTGACAAGGGCATGAAATCATAATTATTGATCTAGCTAAATGGGAAATGATCCAATATATATCTTGCATGTTAACAAAACAACAGTAGAGTAATATAAATTAATATCTGCAGACACAGAGGATCTGATGGTTGATCTACTAGAATAAATTATTGATAAATGCAGAAGCTACCCATGCACTATTTCAAAGCAGCAGGATGCATTTACTACTGTTTTTTAAACTTAGATTATATTACTTGTTATCAAGAAAACAACACATTCCATCTGTGACTATTAAGTGCTGTTTTTTTATGATCCTAAAAGACTTCATCACTTCCATGCAGATTATTATTCATTTTGTTTGAAACTTTGAATGCACCTTCCTTATTTATTCCCACAAAGCCCTGTTTTCATTTGGTTTCAATAACTGCGAAGCTCTCCTTTTAATTATAATAGCCTATAGACTTCTAGTTTAGTGGTGACCTTTCCTGAACTGCATTGTGATGTCATATTACAAGTGGATTGCTTTTGCACATGTCCTAAAATATGTGTCACTGGATGATTCAGGTATGCAAGGCACATGTTCCTCTGTAAAAAAAGACAGCTGTGATAAAGAAAATAGTTTTTCAATAGGGAAAAGTTGAAGGTGATCATTGCAAATGTTTTCACTGTATTCTTTGAAAAGAAAATTCCCCGGGGATCTCATTAACTGTCTCCATTATGTGCAATACATGCAAATCACGCTTTTATGAAAAGATATTCTCAAATAACAATGCAGGGTGCAATCAGAATCAGAGGTGCCATGTTGCACACAGAGAAGTTATGACCCTTCAACAGTAGATGGCAACTGTAATGCTAGAAGCACTTTTTCCTATAGGATACATGCCCAGATTTCCAAGCATATAAATGAAGACATTAATGCATTTAATGCTCACAAATGCAAAATGACTTGTGCTGCAGTATTAGTGAATTCTGTGTATAATCAACAAGATGATTTTTTAAGTTGTTATCACAAGAAATGAAGAAAAAGAGTGCCAGTCAAAGCTATGCTCTGCAAACAAATCTACAAGCAAAAGCATGTAATGTGTGGTTTATTTTTAATCTTTTTTTAGTCAGTGTAATTTTCTTCCAGTGATTTAATTCTACACAGAAAGCTTGCAATGTTTTATTCCTAAAGAAATAAATGTAAACCTTATTTATTTAGGGTTTTTATTTATTTGTTTTTACTTGCAGTAGACTTTACTCATTTCACATTACAAAAGGCTGCATCAAAATGGATGACTTAATTTTCTGAATTCATTAGAGGTATGTTGGAATTTGAAATCAATGGTTACTTAGCCCTCTTCAGCAGTGAATAGATGTTATAATCCCACCCCCCAAACTAATGTCTATTTGTTGGCATTATATGCATCAAAGAAATGTAAGGTTGTGTTACCATTTTACAATACTATATATTCTCAACATCAGAAATCTGACTTAAGTTTCAATTTCAATAAAGTTATTTCTGCAACATGTACCCCCATATGACAAAATGCCATGCATTTCCATAGTGGACAGACATACTTTAAAATGGATTGTTTCTAAAATTATTTGTGCTGGTCATTTGTACCTTCTAGATAATTCTGCAAGATGCTGCTTATTGTTTCAGATGTGTTTACATGT